>NW_025941257.1:0-7305 GCF_000764305.2 Hyalella azteca | reverse complement strand
TGCATTTATTTTGGTTCAAAAATAAATCTGAAAGCCTTTTTATGACTTTTTTAATAATTGGTCGCTCTTAGCATTTAGAAAAAATAATTGGGTGTCGAAAAACACGTAAATGAATTCGCCTGTTTAAATAACTAAATCATACGTTCTGCATTTTCCGAAGAAAATATTTTACACGTGAATGCGATGGAATTTTAACTGAAATCAAAAGGAAGAATCCTAACGTAAAATTTCTGAGCAACAATTCAAACAGGTATTTTGAAACTATGTGCATTATAGCTAAAATTTTTAATATTATGACGGTATCAGGTACATCTAGGAATTGTTTGACAAATACTTCAAAATTGCCCACATTTCACAGAACGTGCGAATAGATCGATATTTTTCATATATCTTTTGAATTCGCTTTTATAGTTAACAATAATGCCATTTATGACGTTCATAGACGAAATAAGAGACATCATTTCAATATTATATGTAGACAGAAAATAATTTCTTTCATTCGTAACATACGAATAAAAACTGTCATACAGAGTGATGATCTTAAAGGTCGTTATTTGTAACGTAGGTCTAATTAAGTCAATGTATTGTTAATAAAATTGTGCTCCCGTGTCTGAACATTTCTTTATTTAAGACTCATTCAATTCACATTTTCAGAAAGATTAATCGCATACAGTAATTTTTTAGGTGGTTATATATATACTGATATACTCGTACTACCATTAAATATAAGTATACTCGTACTACCATTAAATATAACCATTTCAACATGACACGTATTTTCGATCTCGATAAATTCTTATTTTGTATTTGCCTATTCTCTGTGAATATTAAAGTAAAGAGAAAGACATTAATACAGAGGTGAATATTTTTACGGCGGCAGTTATTTCTCTGTTAAAACCACTTATCTTCATATTGGAATAATTTAAATTATACTAATTAAAGAGTATCATTTCAATACAATTACACAATATAAAATTACTAATGGTGGTAAGCAAATTAAAAAAAACGCATATTTTAAACTTAAGAGTTATGATACTAAAAGTTTGCATTTAAAGCAAATTTAGAATTAATAGTTCAACTGAAGTCATCTTTAAAAAATAATATCATCTTTAAAAAGTTTGTTTAACTTTAATACTTTAATAAAAGTAACAAAATACAGCACCGCGATTAGTAACACGCAGTTCTACTTTCCTCAATTTCTATCAAAACCGGAGACCAAGTATAGGGGCCTCATGTAGCATAAATCAAGCAGCGAACACAGTTTCAAAACGCTTATGTCGTGAAAATGTTCCATTGTTTTACTTTATGCCTGAAATTTTTATCTCTATCTTCGTCGTCGTGTTTACGAATATTCATCGGGTCTACATCCAATCAATAGTAATACACTCGTACAATATCAACAATATATATCCGTCACAATTTTTATCAAAGTCGTAATTGTGTCAAATCCAAGACGTTCGGTTTGATTCACCAAAAAATTATGAACAAATTAGGGCTTTTGATGGCCTATACTTTGGGCTTATGCCATGCAGATAATTACATAGATACCATATGCCGTGAATTTAATATCACAATTTTAATCAAACACCGGCGCACAGTGAGTAATATGTTAATTTTTATGAAAAAAAAATAAATTTCAGGCAATCACTTTTACCTTGCAAGTCGATGGTTTGAACATGCTAAAGCTTTTAGATTTTATTTTCATGTTATGGGGACCGGGTTTTAGTGACCCATCGAAAGGCATTCCATAAGCAGTGTTACGCTTCATAAAATTTTCCTTTACGATCTTCAGTAAAACCTTGACCGTTCAGATCTCGGTTAAAAGCCCCTAAGAATAAAAAAATCCTCATTGTGATTGGCTCTAAACCTGTCACGTTTTCTAGGCATTTGAGACCGCAGTTCGGGCCCAAAATTTACGTTGTTGTGGTCCCGCGCAGCAGGTTCACACGAAAATAAATAAAAAAGATAATTTTTTCGTCGAAAAAAAATATGGTAAAGTTTCAAGCCTTAGCGGATCTAAATATCGACAATTGCATTCAGCGTTTTCGTGTTCCCGCGCGAACCTTTTTCAATTTTCGTGGTCCCGCGCAGCAGGTTCACACGAAAATAAATAAAAAGTAAAATGGTAAATTGTTTCGCCGAAAAAAGTGTGCTAAAGTTTCAAGCCTTAGTGGATCAAAATATAGACAATTGCATGCAGTGTTTTGTATAAAAGTTTTCTATGAAAAGTGTATTCTTCAATAATATCCATACCTAGAATTCGGGACAAGTGGAACTTTGTGAACAATTTGCATTTATCTAACCATACATTAACGGTAAATTATTGACGTTCGATTTGCACTTGGTTTCCAATGATTTTATTATCAAAACAGCAATGTATAGTCAATATTAAAATACGTATAAAATATATAGTGAATAAATAAAATACAAAAACGAAAGAAAACTCAGCACTGCTCACTTATGTTTTAGTAAATTCATTATTCACACAATTAATAAATAATTTGGGCTTCATTCATCTCTCATTCAGTCGAACTATTATGTCTAATTAAAAAAGTAGTAATTTTAATTGAATAACGCAGATTTTGGTATATAATGAATGCACGAAATCTAGTATATTAATCCTCATATTACGCAAGGGCAGCTATACATGCTCAGGAAAATGCATTGAAATTGATTATATTTTTGAATGATAAGAAAATTCATTGATTCATAAAATAGTTGGACAATTGTTAAATGTGCAAATGCAGGATAAAAACTGAAACCAATTTTAAAAGTACACAAAGATCAAAAGTAGGGTAACATGGGGCAGCGAGCCCACTGCGGGTCACGGGCCCATAGCGGGTTTCTCGCTAAGTATGGCAGATTTTGGTCCGTGTTCTCTACCGCCGGTCGACAGTATCACTGGGATGAAGTGTACGGATTTACGTTTTGCTAAGTGTTTGCGTTATTAAGTTCTTTGCGAATAACTGTTTTAGTCCAGATAAAAATTTTTTTGCCGCTAAATAAAGTTTNATTTATTTGAGTTTAGCCGTGCGTTCCCTGGCCAAGAAATAAATGCTGAGTTACCAGTTCCTCTAAGGAAATAATTTAACCAACACTCTGATATTCGACACCTGGACTGGGAGCGTCGCTTGACTGCCAAATATCGGGGATATTTTTCTAAGCTCTGCGACGCCCAATTTAGGAGCTGCTGGCCTCCGTCTTTGAGATGCCGCGAAAAACATCCGTTGTGTTTCGCCCAATTAGTCTCAGGAAATTTTTTTCCTCGAAAATTAATCAAGAAACTTGTACGAATAAAAACTATGCAATTGTTAGTCGCACAATTAACGGCTTTTCCTTGTCAAAATTCTTTCATAACTTTGCAGGTGCTTTCTTCAGCGATATTGAGACACGACTTATTTGCGACGAATGATGTAATCAATCATTGTACCATTTTGGAAAATAACTCGCATGAAAACTGACATATATAACTCAACCTCGATTAAGAGCTTTTCTATGTTTATGAGCTTTTCTGCTTAGAAGAAATCATGAATATATGCCACGTCAAGAATTCAATGATACACAGCATATTTTCCGCGAATTATACAGTACAGGCATTGTTACTTTAGATGTCTTTTATTTGAAATCAAACTCGTGATAATTAAAGATGCATTAATTGATCCAGATAAAAGGATGAAAAACAGTTAAAACACAAAATTAAAAACTTTTCTTATCCTGTAATCTTTTTGGCGACCAATTTTCCAACAATTTTGTCGAAAAATCCTGCCTTCTTGGATTTAAAGGATGGCTCTTCTATAACAGGAACAGCAGCCACAGCCACTGGGTGGTAAACGACTGGTTGCACATGGTGGAAGACGACTGGTTGCACGACCGGTGTTTCGATGACACCTTTGCCACCGAATCCAACTTTCTTTAGCCCTTTGCCAAGAACAAGTCCTCCGAGTTTGATTTTCTTGAGAACCTTAGCCTTTGTGAGGAGAGTAGGTGCTCCATCGCTCTCCGGGAGCACCAGGAGAGCCAGCATCAGAGCCACCATCACGAATCGTACCTGCAACACACGCAACAGCTCATCAGAATACTGGAGGGTAGCTTCAGCTATCGCAATCATTTAGCGTTTAGTGACGATAAACACGCTAAAGTATTGGCAGAAATCAAAAATTAATATTAAGCAAAGTTAATAAGCGAGATTTACACTTTTTTCAAAAGCCAAGAATTAAAATATTGAACTTTAGAGCGATAAACACGCTAAAGTATGAACAGAATTCCATAAATTATATTAAACGAAATTAATTTTCAAAATTTGTGAATTTACCCTTTTGAAAACACTAGGAATGAAAAATTTCAACATTGAAGCGAGAAGTATTTAGTGAAGATATATGCTATAATAAATAACTAGAAATAATTTTTGGTATAAAAATGAGCACAGAGATCCAATACAGGAAGGCACCATATACAAGGTTGGAGAATTGTCATGGACAGAGAGCAAAGGGTTTGGTATTCATTCCAAAGAATGTATGATATACAAATTTTGTAATGTAATTTAAGGAGAAGATTTAAGCAATGATTGTTACTTAAATGAAAAAGGCATTGTGTTCGTTATTCAGGTTCAATTCATTTGTTTTAAATTGGTATAAACTTGCACTGAAAATTGATCTTAAATTTAAATTAGTTCTACTTGTAATAGGCTGCGTAACTGGTATTCTCGAAGGTAAAGAGTAATATGTACATAATATAGGATTAAAATGGCTAATGAATATATAACACTTATTTATTTTCACGGTACCAGTTTCCCAATAATAACCAAAAAATTTGTTAGATTTTCATACAAATTTCGTTCAACTTGGATATATCGAATAAAAGCTCCATTATTTAAATTACAATAATTTTGTCATCTATGGACTTATAGAATCAATTATAAATTCCAAAAAAGTAACACCTTAATATTTTAGTTACTTTTTTCAATTAAGAGATGTGCAAATTTTCCATGTTGAATCTGAAAATTTGAAGCCGGAGCAAAAGGAATTTTAAAATGTGCTGTACATTTAGTAATGTATAATGGATTATTGCAAAAATTTAGCCCACAACATAAATAGACCATTTAAACCTAACTTAATTCTATTACTTCGAAAAATAATTATTTTTTTAATATTAATAAAATAACTAACGGATACGAGAGTAAATGAAAGTTCAGTACTAATTTGATAGCAATTAAAGTTAAAGCTTTGCAGAAAAAAACGCTATTTTCCAATTATTACTGCCCTATTTAACTAATTATTACCGCCCAAGACAACTAACATATTACCGCCCAATTATTACAGGGGAGTACAAGTAATTATTGCCGCAAATACAGGTAATTATTACCGGCCAATACAACTAACTATTACAACCCAGTACTACCAAGTATTACCGCGGAATACAAATAATTATATAATTATTGCCGCCAATACAGGTAATTATTACCGTCCTATACAACTAACTATTACCGCCCAATACTACAAAGTATTACCGCGGAATACAAATAATTATTGCCGCCTACAGGTAATTATTACCGCCCAATACAACTAACTATTACAGCCCAATACTACCAATTATTACCGCGGAATACAAATAACTATTGCCGCCCAATATAAGTACAGTATATAGGTCTGAACCTAATTTTAGTTTGTCAGTCCCTGTCCATAGCAAACCCAATATTTGAGCTCAGAAAGCACTCACGCGATGGTATTATTAAGACAATAAATTTGTGGCAAATACCAAGTTGACAATAAATTCAATTTGACTTGCACTTTCATTCATCTGAGTGACGTTTTCGAACATTATTTGCAATTACATTTTTCATTAACAGAAAGGCGCACGTAACTCAGAAAGTAATCTTTATAACAACAACGGAACATAAGGATTGATTTTGTCGTAACAGTTGTCTCATGATTGGTGTTTGGTGCATACTTTTACATAAAAATAGCGATTATTTCATTTCTTACAGAAGGATTCCAGTTTCCAGTTAATAAAACGTTCTTCTATTCAAAGTGATAGCACTGCTTCAAATACACAGGAACTTTCAAAGTGAAGATTTTATATGGCTTTCCATTAAGATTAGACTGCACACGGTAGGTACATTTAGTGGAATCGAAATCGCATATCCCAAAAATAACCTTCATATGAGAATTTTTTTAATTAAACGTACTTTCATAAGGCAGCGAGGTTTTGCCTGGGACTCGTTACGAATATTTGGGAATCATAAAGCGGCTCGATACTCAAACAACTCACTAATATATAATAATAATATATTATCAGTTGGGTCGCATTCAAATTAACTAAATTTTGATCTTTTAGCTCCAGTGGCACTGGGTTCATTATAAGTTTCATGAACAGTAATTCTATGACTGTTAACGCATGATTCGTGTTGTACATGAAGTCATAATTCGCCAGTAATAATTTGATAATAATTGTATGCGAATGTGGTTCATCAATGCTGTCCATATCGTTTTATTGTTCAAGTCACCATGCTTTTCCTCACGAACCGTAGCCCATACGGCTACGATATTCACGATAACAGCAAATTTATTTTGCTTTGTTTCTTGAGGATGAGATCCTACGTAAACTTTTATAAGATTGAGATAAGACCTCATTCCAGATTAAATCTAGTTCATCTCCTTATTTAACAGTAAGGGAAACGTTTCGTAAGCGGGCGGATTATTGATATCGTTGATGTTATCTGATGTGACCGCAGCCACGACGATGTCATCAATAACAATATGATGAACCCCAGAGAAACACAACAAACACGTTATTTGGAATTAAGTTGACTAGAAATTTAATAAAAATATTCGAATTCATATTCTTAAGGAAAGATTATCAATTCTGGATATTATCAATCGATCAATTCACGGCTTCAGAATACAATCGCTACTGGGAAAGCATTATACTTTCCGCAAGTGATGGCCACGATCTCGATATGTCGTCCTTCCACAAATGTCTTATATCTTGTTTATTTGCTTGAATGATAAAATTTAATATTATTCAATTTGTATTTGCTTCTATTTTATATCGCAGATACAAAAAGAATTTCAGATCATAATTCAAACACTTATGTTGAAGGGCAGTACGGAAAGTGGTACTGAAGTTTAACGGATATGCAAAGACTACAAATGATTATAATTTCTCATGAATTATGTTTGATGTATGTAACCAAGATGGAATATATTCATTTGCTAGCTCAATTTGGACCTAATTATAAACGACTTGTTGGTGACATGAATTATTTGTCGGTTATTTAAGGTTGTAGTCACACATACCTCTTTAATT
>NW_025941256.1:0-319 GCF_000764305.2 Hyalella azteca | reverse complement strand
CGTGGTGAATTGAGATACGCGTGGTTGCGTGGTGAATGGAGATACGCGTGGTTGCGTGGTGAATGGATATACGCGCGGTTGCGTGGTGAATGGATATACGCGTGGTTGCGTGGAGAATGGAGATACGCGTGGTTGCGTGGAGAATGGAGATACGCGTGGTTGCGTGGTGAATTGAGATACGCGTGGTTGCGTGGTGAATTGAGATACGCGTGGTTGCGTGGAGAATGGAGATACGCGTGGTTGCGTGGTGAATGGAGATACGCGTGGTTGCGTGGTGAGACGTCGTGGAGACGTTATCCGAAACACGTGGTGATGTGAG
>NW_025941255.1:0-643 GCF_000764305.2 Hyalella azteca | reverse complement strand
ACGCGCTTGTCCGCATGACAGCTCTTCGCAAAGCCGTCGGCCAGGCGAAGTTCACCGCAGCGCTGCACTGGATCCAGGACTACCTGGCGTCTGGTGAGAAGTTGGTCGTTTTCGCTATCCAGAAAGACCTGCAGGAACGTCTCGTCGGATATTTCCAGCAAGAGTGCCGATCGCAGGGCTACGAGGTCGCACACATCCTGAGCATTGATAGCCCAAAGGATCGAACGGCGGCCGAAAAGCGTTTCCAGCACGACCCGAGTTGTCGCCTGATCATCGTCTCGTTCGGCGCCGGACAAGAGGGCCTGACTCTGACAGCAGCCAGCGCCAGTCTGACGGTCGAGTATGCCTTTTCACCGATGAGCCACCTTCAGGCGGAGGACCGGATCTGGCGCATGGGTCAGAAGAACGCCGTCAACACCTGGTATGCGACCGCCAAGGGGACAATCGACGACGACCTGAGGGAGATGCTCACCCGGAAGATGGAGGTGATCGAAGCGGTCGTTGATGGCGGAAAGAACATCGCAGCCGAGAAGGCACTTTTTGAAGAGCTCTGCAGGCGACTTGAAGAAAAGTACCCGGAGTCTAGTGCGGCGAAGCATGCGCACGGCGGGACGAGCCACGACGGATCAACAAACATTCACGC
>NW_025941254.1:0-338 GCF_000764305.2 Hyalella azteca | reverse complement strand
GGTTGCACTTCCTCCACGACGCAGTCTACACCACGGTTGTTACGTCATGTAGATCGAGAAACGTAAACAAACACGTCATTCCCATGACTGATTGGCTGACTGGTTTTAACGCATTTCGGTGATTGGTTAATGCCCGTGATGTCATCGAGACCAGTGACGCCACAGGCGAAAAACAAGCTCCATCCGCGAAAATGAGCTTCTCATGGGTCCACCTTATACTAGTTCAACCATGGTCTACGCCAGCTGGCGTCTGCGATGACATGACGCATGAAGGACACATACACGGCCATCAGCTGCTCGTCGCACTCAAAAATGTCTCCTTCCTTGGTCTGAGTCAT
>NW_025941253.1:0-11260 GCF_000764305.2 Hyalella azteca | reverse complement strand
AATTTTAGATTCGTCCCATTCCCTAGCAAGCGTAACTAACTAGGGCGCTGCTATTAGCATAGGCCGTCATAGTACGACGAAAGCTTTTACTTATAGACGAACCGAGCTTATCCCCAATAATTTGGTAAGTCAAACCACTGTATTCGCGGCTATTTTACTGACTTGCGTTTGTACAATTATTGCATATATATGCACGTTTTATATTTCGTCATAAGTTGTGTAGTTTTGGTTTTAATAAAAGTTTCGACTTCGCCAGAAACCGTTGGCAAGTAACTTCACTCAACGCGTATCAAATCATTTTACCTACAAAGAAGATTCTATCTACGAAAATCTTCACACATAGTGTATTCGGTTTGAAATAAAATATTGTGACATCGCACAATCTTTATTAAAAGCGTTGCTCTGCTGAAAAAACGATAAATGCACGTACTTGTGTGCTCAAATGTGTAGGCACCTCTTATTTGATGATAAACCCAAATGAAGTTAAAAATTTATTGCTAACACGTTGGAAGAAACCTACGATGATCTTAAGTTTGTATTAAGTTTTCCAATCAACGTTCAAATTTAAGAATAGTTAAATTACAGGTTCATAAAAGTCCAGGACAATTGCTTCTCAGCGATATGAGTAATATTAGACAGCAACTCTAGCAGTCATTAAAGCTCATGTCGATTTAATAAACAAGTTCATGTTTTCTGTTACTGTATTTGATGGCGTTGAAATTACCACTTACCAACGAACTCGTGATCGACTTGAACTAAACATGCCGGTTTGAAAAGGGCTCAAATTAGAAACACTTAAATGATCATATTTAAATGACGTAGTTATTTTATTGTTAAACAAATTCAACTGCAATTAAAAAACATTTGAAATTATTTGTCGTCAAATTTTAACTGCTCTAACTTAATTTTTTAATATTATACTGTTATTGCCAGGACTGTCAACAACCTGCACTTAGCGCTGTAAAATGCGAAAAGATGTTGGAAGAGAAGTGCTCTTCTATGTTCTCTCTCTTTAAGGGCGAAATGGAAGAGACTCACAAGAAAGAATTGAGTTTGTTGCGTAACGAATTACACTCGTTACGGAACGAGCTGGTATAAATGGAAGCTCATCTGCACAAAACAGAAATGATCGATAACACAGAAGGTAATGGCCGCAAAGATGTCATCTCAGATCTCGCCAGCGAGAGCATTCATGAGCGGCTGGATAGTGAAAGAAGAAAAAATTAACCTTATTTGGTATGGCGTTCCCACGGCTGCGCACCCAGAAGCGGGACGTGAATTAAGTAAAATGTTAAGATTAGGATTAATTCCGTTAAGCCAACACCAAGGCATACAGTTTCGAGCGGAGCTGCCGTAGAATATATGATGGCGCCGCGTCTTCTGGCGCTGCTCTTGGTAAAACGGCTGGAGACCGGTCTGTATTGTATGTGAGGCTCGTCCGTCCGCCTGGGTACTGACTAAAACCCGGACCCGGACCGGTCCGTTGGACCCGGTTCACAAAAATAAAAGGCTGCAAATCATCTGAAACGTCGAGAAAACTTTTAATTTTACACATAAAATTTTCATAATTACTTAGAAAAATTTCGTCGCATCACCAAATGAGGGTCTATGAATAGTGCATTTTTCGATCGATCTAATCGATAGAAAATGTTCTGAAACGTCAAGAATACATGAAATATTTTTATCGAATTGTCGTCATCTTATTTGTATGCGTATCTGTTGCTTTGTATCTGTGCCTACTGCATGTATTTAACTGTGTATAAACTGTGAATGTAACGAATCGATACTTAAAAATGTGCATCTGTTTTCAGACCGCAGAGATAATCTCTATCAGTAGAATTAACTATGACAATATTAGCTGTTTTAACTGTCAGAGTAGATTCAGTTTTAGAAGCACGGTAGATTGTGCGCCAGGGCAAATAGTTCAGCTCGCGATAGTTGCTGACTGCAAAAATTGAAGCCATATGAGCTTATCATGCCAGAATGCTTAAAACTTGCGTAATAATCGAAATCAAATTAATGTTGGTTAATGATAAAATCACGGAATTTTATTTTAAAAGACATTTTGGAGCGATCTTGTTTGAACTCATCTGGCTATTTGTTAAAATATTTAACACAATTAAAAACGGCATAGCTTTTTCCTATTTCTAAACGAACCGGTAGTAAGTTAAATCGATCGCCCCTGGTGTTGTGAGAATGTTGGGGAACAAGAGGGGCGGAGGCAGAATTAAAAAGACGTTGACAAGCTAGTGCTTGTCAAAGGAATATTATTATCATCATACCAAACAACCCAAAGCATAGAACGCAACGATTTATTAAGCAATGTGATGACCCGTTTTTGGTATTAAATTATTGGTATTCTAATTAAATTTTAAATAGGTATCGCTAAAATTCACTTTCAGAATAATTGATTTTGTATAATCATAATACGTTCTAAGTAATAAGCTCTCAGCAAACATGTCGACTTTTAGGTAAACGTTTGCCAAAAGTTTTTGCTGTAGGGTAGAAATTGCCTCAACTCAGATATTATTTGCAAACAATACTCAGCTTTTAATGCATCAACGTGATGACGAATTCCACTCTTTTCAATGCCACTGATCTCACAGTGTTAGCTTTGAACGAATGAACATGTCGATGTCGGAAATTGTTGTTTTGATTCGAACAAGACTGATGGCAGCAGCAAACGTTACCGGTCAGTAAATGAATATAATGCCGGTCAGAATAATGAAAAGCCAGAATAATGAAATGCCGGGCAGGAAGATGCATTATACTATGAAAGTTCCAAGTCGATATAAGCTTCCAATTTGCCTTTTATTTATTTATATTTAAAATTTCTCAATTGTCTTCGCCTTGCTTACTGCTTTCATGGCAAATATGAACGATGAATAGTTAGCAACGTAAAGCGTTCAATTAATATTGAACGCATTCTCCCCATTGTTAAACGTTCTCAGGAATGTTACCACCTCATGCTTGCTGTGTTCTCTGCACTTGACCACAAGATTGATTTATGACACAAGCTTGAGAGCCCCAAACTGACGTGTGCTTCTTCATGTGGTCGCCAAAACCAACTCTCTATAATAGCAATTTTTGCTTCTTGACACAAACACTTTGAATACAACTTGCTGACACGCCATTAACGAAACTATATTTTAAAACTTCAATTGTTCTGCAAAATATCATTTTGTTGTGGTATGTCGGATTGAGGCAAGGATCACAACATTTTTCAGTGTAATTAATGCAAATTAGCCCGAGTATTAATGAAATGTCTTCAGTGTTAATTTATGAAGTTTACTTTTGTTTTCGAGTATTCAGCGAAAAAATCAACTGATCGATCATATTCTTGATTGCGTCGTAGCCGAAAATTAGCATGAAGCGAGAGCGGTATAATCATTATGGCAGTTTAACAAAGTTTTGATTAGATTAATATCATCTCGGGACTAATTCCAGTGTTCGTGTGAATTTTCGTCAGCCAAAGCTATAACAGTCACGAAGTCTCAACAATGGCTCAAAATAGTTTTGCCGCTAGATATGTTTGTGCTATTGAGTCAGAAGACGTAATGACGAAAACATCTCTTCTGTCCATCGTGCGATTAAATAATTCTTCACCTATAATTAAACTGATCAATAAAGTACGTTTATGTTTCAATAAGTACGTACATACTTTATGTTTTCAATAGAGTACGTTTCAGAACATTCTCTATCGATTAGTTCTATCGAAAAATGAACTTTTCTATGATCCCAAGACATGGGTCCGGGGTCCGCCGGACCTGATCGACGTGAAAATTTTCTAAGTAAATTGACAAAAATTCGATGAAAATGTTTTTTATGTTCTCTGGACGTTTCAGAACATTATCTATCGATTAATTCGATCGCAAAAGGCACTTTTCATAGACCCTAATTTGGTGATGTGACAAAATTTTTCTAAATATGAAAATTTTATATGTAAAATTAAAAGTTTTCTCGACGTTTCAGATGATTTTCAGCCCTTTATTTTTGTGAACCTGGTCCGGCGGACGGGTGGATAGCTAGAGGTCAGCGTAGCCCAAGTCCATAGTGCTATTCATATACCTTCCCGAGCGTAACGCAGCCGGACATCTTCACGGCTTTTGACACAGAGCGCCCACCTCAACAGCGCCGTTCAGTCACAGGCCGGAGCGCATACAGGCCGGAGCACAACTGGCCAGGGCGCAACAAGCCCTACCGCAACAGCTACTCCTAACGTAACCTAACCTATCCTAACCTGCGCCGCCTGTTGTGGCAGGGCCTGTTGCGCTCCGGCCAGTTGCGCTGCGGCGCTGTGTTGTGCAAAGCGGATTTACTGTTAGCCGGAGTTACCCACAGCTCATTGATCTGAGGCTATGTGTAGATATTGCATGCTGATGGTTGGCGTTAGGCCCAGGGCCTGTTTACGAGTCACTTTTGTTACCTTCGTGGAGTGGGGCACCCAGTAAAAGTGACTTATGGGCGGGAACAACTTTTAGTGTTGGCAACACCTCCTGAAACATCTCCTCAGTCTCGAGCTCTTCCTGATATGGTTTTCAAAACATAAGTATTTTAAATGGTATGTTATGCTAACTTTTAGGAAAGTTAACTTCTTCTTTATGTACCTCCATTACTCTTTTATTTAGCCTCAAAACTGCTCAATTGGTTCTGCCTCACCATGTATAAGTTAGCTAACACATTTACATTGTATAAGTATTGTAATCAATATATAACATATAGTCAAATAGTTAACTACTTATAGCCGTATAAGAATTAGCTAGGCTGCTAGCTATACTGTCAACTGGGGCTACTCGGGACAGTTTTGAGCGTATTTTTTTATTAATAACTTCTTACGATGAAACATTTCATAAACAAGTTTAGGCTCATTTTATAGCTCTTTGCAAGGGCTATCGAATGGCATTGCCAAAAAATTCCATATGCTATTCGTAAGGTGCCAGAAGGAAAAAAAATAGTGTCCCAAGTAGCCTCGTTGAACGGGGCTACTCGGGACATTGCAATAAAACTTAATTTTAAAACTTACAGCATGCAGAATGTACTCACCCATTACAAAAAGTACTCTTGAAGTCCTCTTCTTCATTTGTTGATGATGTAGATGTAAAATAGAAGATGTTTTCTGTAATTTGTTCCCAATTTTCCTTCATTCCTATACATATAAATCCATTTTTCAGAAACGAAAACTATTTTTTTCCATTTTGTAACACAAACTTTCAAAACAAATAGAAGAACTTCCTTTTCATACATTAATGTTTGCACTTAACAACTTAGAAGTAAACTGTGCTGGTGCCCTATATGTTTTTATGGAGTATGCCTAACTGAGGCTACCAGTATCAGCCAACCTGCTGAGCATCATGTTAGTAAAAACATGCTTCCCTCGGTTTGTGCTCATTAGGGTTAGTTTGAGCCTGATGTTCTCTCATTCAACAGCAGCCATGTCATGCTGAACAGGGTAGACAAATGATATCTTTTTTGTATCACTGCTCTTCTTTAGGAATTCAACCATGACATCGCAGTCATCATCTTGTGGTTGTTCTCTCACGCAAGCAATATAAAATTTCTCACTTTGTACTCTTCCATCTAACTTGAACCTAACAAGGACAAAATCATCTTCATTAAAGATGATTTTAGAGATGTCCTTGTCAGGTTCCTGCATCTCATCTTGAGGATCAGCCATGTCTTGAGCAACAGCAAGGTCAGTTCCATCATTTTGATTCAAGCTCATTCTCCTCATCATCTGAATATTTGTCGAACTGTAATGCTTTCCTCACATTTGCTCCCTGCTTCTGGATTTGTGTTGTTGCTGAACCTGAAGTACTGGCCCTTGGCCCAGTGTGGGACTTTCCAGGAGTAAGCATGATAGCCTTTCTTCGTTTGGGTGCATTATTGGCTTCAGTGGGTGGTGATTGGATTTCTTGGAGTTTCTCAAGCACAGCATCCAAGACAAAGTTCCTTGTATTTTCAATATCTTCTTGCGTGGTTTCTCTGCAAACTTACCTGAGCATGTGCTCCCTGTCAAGTGGGTACAATCCTGTAGCTTGAAAGCCCATGCTCATATTGTGCTTGACTTCATTGTTGATCGAGTGCAAGAGGTTTGAGAGGAGGCATGGAAACCAGTCTTTTGAGAGTGTTGCAATGTTCTTGCCAAAAGTTTTCTTCCAATTTGTAAGGGTCTCATGCCATTTCCTTTTCAATGGCCCATAGAAAACCACATCCAGTGGCTGCATAAGATGCATTGCGTTGGCTGGCAAAATGATGAAGCTTATGTTGTTTTCATTGCAAAGTTGAAATACGTCCTGGTGCAAATGAGAGGAGAGGTTATCTCCAATTAACACTTTGTGACCTTCCAAATTCTTACAGAAGGGCAGCAGAAGAGATTTAAAGCAATCATAAAACGTGTCAGCGTTGAACCAGCCACTTTTACTGACATTGTAGCGACAGCCATGAGGGCCTCCTTCGGTCCATGTCTCTTTTAATCTCATACCTTTATAAACTACATAAGGTGGAAGGAACTCCCCTGCAGCACTGCCTGCAAACATCACCAAATAGCTGGTCTTGCTGAAATTCATCACCCTCTCAGGGTATTTAATCCCTCATCAAAGATCATCTGGGACTTCCCAGGGGCGTTGGGGAAATTTGTCTCAGCATAGTTTATGATATTAGTGTCAGGCACGCCTTGCAGCACATGGGCAATGTTGTCAAAAAACTTGTTGATGACTTCAGTTAAGATCTCTGCCCTTTTTTTGTGATATTCTGACACATTCTCAGAGAGCAAGTGCTTGTATCGGGCAATAAAATTATTAACCCAGTCGATGCCAGGCAGATTGTTTTTGAAGGTGGTGACCTTCCTGCCACTCTTATTCAAGAAGTCCCTTACAATCATTCGTATCTCAAGATGAGTCAGAGGGCACCCCAATCAGCCAAAACAACTAGATTTTAGGTTATGATCCTTTCTTCATGCACATGAAGTGATGTTGGGTGCCCCATATGAAGAAAGTCATGAGTTGCATTCCCTACAGTCCTGCGTTTTTCAACGTATCTATGCAGCGTATTTTGAGGCACATTATGTATTTGCGCTGCATCTCTAATGGTCATGTCATAGACAATTACACTGTCTACTTCCACCTTCATATCAGCAGTTGTATGGTATACGATTTCCTTCGTACAAGTTTCCCTAGTGAATTTTCTATTAGAGAAAAAGATCATAAAAAACCTGAAAAATAAAGGGATCATTTAGAAACAAGCATGATATTTTTGGAGAAATAGATCATAATTTAGGTAATGTATTTTTCATTCTATGTTGCCTGGTGCACAATTCCAGCCCTGAAATGAGAATTCTTATTTACTGGAGCCTTTGCTAAACAAGGTCATGCTGTGAACACGTTTTTGGGGTGTCCTGAATAGCCCCGGGATGTGTCCTGAGTAGCCCTGCCATGCGGAAATGGCTGCCATTTTTTTTGGGAATGAGATAGGCAAATTCCGTCAATTACGTTTTCAAGCCGACACCTGGGTGCAACTTTTATGTAAGTAAAATTTTTTAATACGGCAAATTTTTTTTTTTTGCTCCAGACCTTAGCAGAAGTAACTTTTCAAAATAGCATTTTTCACCATTTTTTCATGAATTTTTCAAAGCTAGTAAATGTAGCATTTTTTGACTTCCTTTATACTACATAGATAGGAAAAATGTTGACGTTTACGCCACTATATTTAGTTTTGCAATATTCCAATTAGTTTTGCTACTGTTGCCACGTATCTCCCGCAGGTGAGGCAAACCTGTTGCCTACTTCTACTTGATAGGTTGGCAACAACCTACTTGGGAAGTTCAAGTAAATGGCTCTTGGTTATGAAATGAACACAAGTGTGGTGCATAAGTGAATGAAGAATATCAGTATGTACCTAAAGAGTTTTGGAGCATAGGACTAACGAGCATAGGAGTTAAGGAACTAAGGAGCATGGAAACATGGAGTGTAGGAGCATGAACAAGATGCATATGTGATCTGCCATAAAAGAAAGTAAAACTTATTAATTTTATGTATCACTGCCCTATGACTATAAGATAAAGAATTGTATTGAAGAAGAACAAGCATTAATTCACAAGAAGAAAAACAGTAATAATCAAAAACCTTAATAGTAATTCCTTAGAGCAACTGTGTTGCTTATGGATGCAGAAAAAGTAATCAAGCAAACTTATATTGCAGCAAACAGCTTAATGAAGAATTAAGGAACACCAAAATATATAGCTTGCAGAATTAAAACACACTGAACACAATTAATAGAAAATCAGAAAACAAAGCAAAATCACAAAAATATAAGCAATTTGTAATACAACATCAATTGAGTAATATACCTAATGAATATATGCAATAAATAAACACTCACTTCCTCTCAAGTGGTGAGTTAGCTTAGGTTCCCATACTGGTGCAGTTATTAGTTATTCGTTGGAATTTTGCATTAGGATTATACTTTAGTTTTGGAATTTGCCTTTACAGTAATAATTTTACTTTCTTGTCTGGACTAGAGAAGAAAAAACAGAAAAATTACATAATGAGAAAACACAGCACAGGCACCAAATAAATGAGCATGAAAGCCAAAGGGTTTGCGTCCCGAGTTGCCCCGCCAGTCCCGAGTAGCCCCGGTTGACGGTAGCCCCGGTTGACGGTATACAATGTATTGCAACACTTGATGCCTCTGTACCAAAAATATACAATTCATCGGAACCTAATACACATTAAAGGCAACAAGTTTATATTCCAATTTGTCATAGTACATTTATACTAAACTATGAATAACAATACCTCAAAATAAATTAAAGACTGCTACTAAATATGTTTACATGTATAAAAAATTGAAAAAATAATCATGACTATTTTATAAAAAATGATTTAATCCATTTGATTCAATCAATGCCAACCCTGGTGTCTGCCAATCAATATACAATATTGACATAGCAGCGCTAGTGACCTTTTGTCACCTACATGGCTACATTGCAACAACAAGGAACCTTGAATAGGTATTAATAACTTGCACTCTCTGTCTCTCTCATCAGTCTCTTGAAGTAACTCTGACAGTTCTGGGTGGACAGAGTTTTTAATAAATGCAATGAGTTATCAGCCAATGCCTTTTAAATGAGTTATCAGCCAATTTACACCTACAATCAACCTGGGTTTGATAAAGACAGTCTTGACAATGTGTTACAATACATCAGAAATGCTCCAAAGTAAGTATATCATACAAATATGTTTATAGCTTTATTCCTTTGATGTTTCATCAATACTAGAAACATTCCAAGCAAAAAATGTATATTCTAAACATGTTTGGTTGTAATAGCCTTGATTGAAAATCTTGCAAGCTTTTTAATAAAAGTACAAATCTGATATTCAATATTATCAATCTAGAAAAAACATTATTTGATTAAACAACCACTTGTTACTGTTTTGTGTTGCGGGAAGTCAGCTCTAATTCTAATATCAGTCACATTGGAGTTTTTGTCATGAGAAAACTTTGTTAAGCATAGTAATAGGCTATAGTTCATTGTAGAGCACTGCTAAATGCTTCATGTATATTCCATTAGTGTCATTTTTTGAAAAATTTATCAAATTGGTAATAAAATCAATGGATAATAACTTAAGTGTCAGACGTCATGTGTTTTCTTGCTAACTGCATTTGTGGTGCACCTCTTCTAATTTAGCCCATGTCCTCTCACAGAGTCATGATAATAATTATTTTTCATGTTTCACACAATGATTTTTCCCCCAGCCAATCTTGCACATAGTTCTGCAGCTCACTAATGGGAAGAGACATCCCTATTTTAACACGTTTTTCTTAGCTTAGCTTTGCGTTTGTTTGTTTGTTTGTTTGTTTTCTAAACGATGCCAGTGCGTCGGCAGAAGCAGCGTAAGGGGGGCAGTTCGTCTATGTCTGATTCAGACGGGGACACCGGCTCTTCTGCGACTGCATGTCTGCATCATCAACGCTACAGTAAACCTACCGTAAACAACCAAAGCATTCACAGGAAGACCTCCTCATTGCCAATTGCTGATAGAGATGGTCCACTGGCCACTGCCCAGTGCCCACTGCCAGCGCCATTCGCCAAAGAGCTCGATGTGCATTTCCGATTCCAAAACTTCAAACATGCCAACATTAACTGACCAACTGGGTGAACTGCCATTGCCAGACCTCGAAGATGTAGACTTCTGAGTGCCAACATTCCTTTACCTTGGGTATCACTCGTAATCTCGTATCAGCGCTTCCAAGTTAGCCCCTACATTGCCAAGCCTTGGCAATGTTTTAAATGTCAGAGATTTCAGCACAATGCCATTAGTTGCAGAAATGCCCCACGCTGTGTTGCATGCGCCATGCAGCGGTGCACACAATGTGAAAATTGTGAAAGACTGTTCGGCACAAGGAATTTTTTTGAAGGAAACCCCCTCTGTTGCAACTGTGGTGGCCAGCACACTGCTAACTATGGGGGTCCTGTCACTGTTCCCTTTACCACGTTTTACTGATCAGTGATCACCACGATAGTTTAGAGTTGGTTAGGGTTCTTACAGTTTCTTTACTTATTATTCATCCATTCTCATCCTGTGTATGTAGCTACCTACTGCCTACCATCCCTTAACTCCACTAACCCCTCATTCTCATGTGTGCTTTTAATGTAATTACTACTTGTCTCCTTGCGGGTCCTTGGTTTTGAGTTCATTTAGCTGGATTGGTATTGTGTTTCATTTGTCCTGCTCAGGACCTGCTGCATAGTGACAAACTAGAGATTTTTTAGAATCAGTTCATTTTTAATTTCCTCATTTACCCAAGACTTAAACCAATTTCTTATGTATGATAATGTTGATATGACCAGTGTGGAATTCTGTATAGGTAATATATTCTCATGTTTATTTGCAGAAGAGGGTTGAAACAAACACTGAAATGACAGGCAATGATTGCTCTAACATATTCTTTTGTCAAATTAAACTCAGTGCAATTAGAATGCATGCCATGGGCTGGTCCTTTCTTACCCCATGAAGGCTGCAATTCTGTCTTACCCCATTTGACTATACCTAATTCTTGATATTCACTTAATAACTGATCTAATTTTTATGCAAGAAAAATAATTTATGTATATATGTATACATATTACATGATATATTATCAGAGCGCTACTTTGAAATGTAGCGGTACTAACGCTACCGCTACAGTAAAATGTAGCGCCGCTACATTAGCTGCTACAATAGCCAAAATTATTGGAAATCTCTAAATATTTATTGTTCTG
>NW_025941252.1:0-7968 GCF_000764305.2 Hyalella azteca | reverse complement strand
GGACCAAAAATTTAGCAAGTTTGAAACTCGAAGTGTTGTAAGCAGCAAAAATAGGTCGAAACTAAAAATTCGAAGCGAAATATGGCTTATGAACCTTAGGGAAGTCATTCAAAATACCTGGGCAAGAGCCCGAGGCATAAAGTATCAAATAAGTTTCAGGTGAAAGTGCAGCGGAATCTTACAGTTTTCTTAAAAAATTATTAATTTTGTCTTCAATCTTCAAAATAGTTTTAGCAATAGGATCAGTAATTTCGATAAATTTAGAAGGGTCTGTAATGGGAGCAGAAAGATTACTGTTGTAACGATTGCGACAAACCAATACGACTCCCTTTCCCTTCTCTGGCTTACTAATGATTTGGTCCTTATTTTTGGCCAAGTCCTGCAACAAATGGGTGTCGCGGGGTTGGAAAACAGATGAGAAAACTTCAAGAGATTTAAACCCGTAGAAATAACAGTAAGCTAGGCTTTGCAAGTTGCCAAGAAATTCAGGACGATTGGTAATTTTTTAGGCTAAGAGCTAGTCTTTCAAAGGCTAAAAAGTATTTATAGAAATTTAATTAAAAAAACAAGCAAATTAAAATCATGGCCGAAAGCCAGCAAGAATTTGGTTCGAGGTTCCAAGTTGTATGAACTAAAATTGAAAACTACTTTATCAGGGTTACAAGGATGGATTTCATTATGGATACCGAGGTTGCTAAGTTTCTTCTGATGGATCTGACTCGTAGTTTTCTTGAATGCTTCAGTTAGACGTCTGGCATGTTGACGGGTAGCAAAAGCACCAAGAATGGAGAAAAAATTCCGAACCCGTGCTTCACATTCGGTGATCAAATCGGTTAAAATTTTCAAGGTCTTCTTCTTGGAGGATAGTTCCTTGGAAAGAAGCTTGTTCTGCCATGACTTGTAAAATGACGAGGTATGCAGAAAATATTTGTAGAGTCTGAACCTTAAAAACTTAGGGAAAACACCGTAAACTTTGCACTTAACCAAAAAGTTGATGTCTAAAGAAGTCTTGGCCGACTTTCGGTGAAGATCACAATACTTTCTAATTGTCTAATTTTCAGTTTTAGTTTTCTAATATATTCTGTTTGTCTTACAGGTTTTAAACCGAAGATGAAGCTGAACTTCGAAACGTTTTCATTCTTAAGAAATGGTGAACTTTTTGGATGTTTTTTTTTTTGCTTTTAAATTCTTGACTAAAGGGTGTCCATAAAGTCTGGGCACATAGGATAGTTGAATATTTTTTGTATATTAGTAATATTAAGTTTTATTTTCAGTTTATATTTTATTCGAATAATATCTTCAATATAAGCGCCTTCATTCTTTCGTCAAGCCATAATTGCTCTGTGAATGAAAATAATATATATTAATAATTTTTTTCATGAAAAAAGTCACTCTAAATACTCTAAAAGTCACTCTAAATTACTCTCTAAAAGGCCTAGTCACTCTAAATACAAATATTTTATATTTTTATTTTTTCACTATCATGTAATCACTATTCATCGATACATTTTCACTATTCACTCGAGCGATCACTATTCATCGATACAATATATCTCAAATTAGAATATTCCATCGGCATACGCAATTATCTTGAGCTAATTGAGTATTTCCTCATTCATGCGATCTCAATCTGAAATAAATTATTATAATAATCGAATCCCTGCTAAAAAAATCGATATGGATTTTCAAAATGGGGGCATCGTGATAGGTTTCAAGTTAAGATGTTGCAATTTAAATTTTTTTCATGTCATTTTCTGTCAACACACACAGAGTTTCATAGCAATGAAAACAGTATCCACGATTAAAGGACTTCTGCGGGAGATTCGTATCGGAATCCTATTAAATGTTTTTCACAAGAAAGAAAACTAGAATGTAAAAAAATAACAACAAGCTTTGAAGAATGCAGCATTCTGCAAGTAAATTTATTAAAAAATGTAATAGCCTCATATGTAATTGTTTTCGGGACTGATTTTTCCATAGCCTACCATCGAAATCTGCCAACATAAAAAGAAGAAAGAAAATGTCAATTGCAAGGGAGACTATTTTCCGAGAGCTTATTGCGTGGTTCTTCTTACAAAATAATGTATTTAATGATGATAATAACGCAAAAAATGATTGATGAAAAACTCCATAATAGGTGCAGGGTCGTATTCCTCCTACGCTGTCACTTGCAGTCGCAAATAACCGCGGATGCTTGAAATCCTCCTTTTCACGGTTCTTACAAATTACACTCGCTTCCGAATGAATCGCCGAATTTCACCTCTAATTATTTACGTCCAATACTTATTTCTTCTAAAAGATGATGTCTCCATTTTGTATATAATTTTTCACTGAAGATAACAGATATGAAAATGTTTTATGGGCATATTAAATTATTTAAGCTTGTTGAGAGTGCCGTCAACTCACGCGATTTTAACCTGCAATAAATTATTATAACAATCAAATCTTCCCAAACATCGATATGTATTTTGCAAATGATAGGCATCACGACAGGTTTCAAGTTAAGATGACGCAATTTTAATTTTTTCATGTCATTTTCTGACAACACACACGGAGTTATATAGCAATGAAAATAGTATCCACGATTAAAGGACTTTTGCGAGAGTTGAGTATCGGGATCCTATTAAATGTTTTCCACAAGAAATAAACCTAAAAAATAACAGAAGCTGTGAAGAATATAGCATTTTACAAGTGAATTTATTGGAAGATGTAATAGCCTGCAAATTTTTACCGGAACTGATTTTCCTATAGCCTATCCTCGAAATCTGCGAGCATAAAACGAGACAAGAAAATCTCGATTGCATGGGAGACTACTTTCTTTTGTGGGCTGCACGCGTGGCTCAGTCTGGACTCTGGAGGCTGTGGTTGAGCCAGTGCTTCCTATTTGTTATTGTACAAATAGGCGAGACACTCAAGAGAGTTCCTGCAAATGTCCACCAAAAAACAGTTTCAGGCGCTCAAGCGTGTTTTACTTATAATAACTGAATATACACACCTACAAACCTTTAACATGTTAAAAAATAACTTATTTCACTAAGCAGGATAAATTTTTCGATAATTGCGGCTATTGCATCGTTATTGGAACCAGAACGTCATTGGATCAATCGCTCGATACATGTGATCTTCTTACTATAATTCCCTTTAATTTTATTCAATCTGAATCGTGGCACGGCTATGTCCTTACTGGTGTTGGATCGAATTAGGAACGAATCTATTATAAGGAAATTACTCTAAAGATAATCAGAATGTTTGATCCAGTTTCCGAATGTTAATAATAAAGCTATGTCAATAAACTATGGTTGGTGATGTAGGTTCGCAGTACATTTATAAATCTGAATTTGGTTCTTGGTGTAATAGACATTTGAACTTCCACGGAGTATGAGAAATAGTTTAGTTTGTGCTCAATTTTCTCAAGCCAATTGCATATTCAGTAAACTGTTATATGAATCACTCTCACATTCTAAGGTAAGTGAACGTAAAAAATAATCGCTTTAACTTATATTAAATTTTGAGCCCGTACGGTCTAATAAGTGAAATTGAATAAGTAAGATTCAGTATTAGGAATTTATTTCGTGTTTTATTAAGTGAGCCCCATCACGCTAATGAGTAAAATTTATAGAGTAGGATTTAGTAACATGTTGCGAGGTAGAGATTGGTATGTAGACATCATAACCTGATGATTATTTTAAAGCCTTTGTGAAAAACTTCGTGAAAAATATTTCACGGACTCTGAAAATAGTTCTTAGCCGTTTTCAGGAATGCAAAGACCTATAAGAGTCTCTATCTCACAAGTCATAGCCGTTTCCACCCAATAAAATGTTCATTAAGCTGGAGATGCTCTCAGCTGGGCACTGCGAGGTTCGGGGAGGATGTATGCGCTGTAATGCGGCGGTAATCTTCGCAGGATCAGGCGTCCCATTTGTAATTGTACAAATAGGCGAGACACTCAGGAAAGTTGCTGTAAATGCCCATCAAAAAACTGTTTCAGACGCTCAAGCGTGTTTTACTTGTTAAAACGGGATCTTTAACTCATTTTTAGAAAAAAACTTATTTAATATAACAAATTGAATTTTTCGATAATTGCGACTATTGGATCATTTTTGGAATTCTGGAAAGTTATTGGATCAATTACTCGAAACAGGCGATCTTCATACTATAACTCCCTTTGAATTTATTTATTGTGAATCGCGGCACGGCATTTTCCTTACATGTGTCGGATCGAATATTGAAAAAATTATAGCATGGGGAAATTAATTTAAAATTTTCAGAAAGCTTGCTACGTGTTCCAAATGGTATTAATAAAGCTATGTTAATAAACTATGGTTGGTGATGTAGGTTCGCACTACATTCATAAATTCCTATTTTTTTGTGTCATGAGGTCATTCGATCTTGATCTAAGTATCAGGAATAATTTAGTTTGTGCTCGATTTTGTGCAATTTTTACATGTTCAGTAATTTGTTGTTCATAGCTGTTATCTATCTTCAAAGATAAGAAAAATATTTAAAATTTTGTGCCCTTACGGGTTTAAAACATATCTAGGCTGGTAGCACTCAGTAACTTGACGATGGCTGGACATTAGTATCTGGACAGCATTACCTGATGATTATTTCAAATATTTTGTAGAAAAGAATCGTGAAAAATATTTCTTGGACTCTGTAAATGGATCTTAGCAGTTATCAAAAATGCAACGCATGATAAGAGTCTACATCTCAAAAGTCTTGGCCGTATTTACCAAATAAAATGTTCAATTTAGCTGGAGTTTCTCGCAGCTGGGTACTACGAGAGGTTCGGGGTGAATGAATGCGCTGTAATGAGGTGATCATCTTCGGCTGGTCAGGCGCGTTTAATGAGCATGCCTTCCTCGAGTTGGACGTTGATTGTCTATTTAGTACTAACTTCCCTTCGGATGGTCGCCTTAAACCATAGTGATGCCAAACTTCAGTTATATTGGATAAGAATTGATAAAATTTTGCATACAGTCAAAGATGGAATCACTGCATTGGTGTAGGCTTTCCGCCACCACAGCGAGGTAGTATAGGTTCAGCCTGCGATGATGAGCCCCAAACTCACGCCTAGCGATTAACTAGAAGGCGACTATGAAACTGGTCGTTTGAGTTAATCAAAAGAACCCGATTTTCAAGATACCACGTGATTCTCAGAATACTGTCGCATTCTGGGGAATGAAATACAATTAACTAACTGATCAACATTAACGGTTAATCAAATGAAGCTATAGAACTAGCGAAACGTGGCACCTATACGACCTTCAAGTTGTACTCGATCACTGCAAGTTTTGGAGCCATCGCCCTACTGCTGTGAGGCAAGTGCAGAAAAAAAAGCAAGTGCACAAAATTCTCTTGCATTCTGCAAGAGAATTTATTGAAAGATGTAATAGCCGGAAAATTGTTATCGGAACACATTTTCCTATAGCCTATCCTCGAAATCTGTCAACATTAAAAATGAGAGAAAAAAATCTTGATTGCAATGGAGACTACTTTCTTGTGAATGCTGACCGTTTGGCTGTCATGACTCAGGAGGCTGTGGTTGAGTTGTGCTTCCCATTTGTAATTGTACAAATAGGCGAGACACCCAGGAAAGTTCCTGTAAATGCCCACCAAAAAAACAGTTTCACACGCTCATGCGTGTTTTACTTATAATAACGGAATAACTTTAACTAATTTTTAGAAAAAAAAAATTATTTCATATAACAGGTTAAATTTTTCGATAATTGCAACTATTGGATCATTTTTGGAACTCTGGAACGTTATTGGATCAATTACTCGAAACAAGCGATCTACATACTATAACTTCCTTTAATTTTATTTAATCTGAATCCTGGCACGGCATTTTCGGACATGACATGTGTCGGATCGAATTTTGAAAAAAAATCCAGTAAGAGGAAATTAATCTAAAATTATCAGAAAGCTTGTTTCGTGTTCCAAATGTTAATAATAAAGCTATGTTATAATAAACTGGTGTTGTAGGTTCACACTATATTCATAAATCCCAATTTTTTCTGTCATGAGGTCATTGAATCTTCATCGGTGGATCAGGAATAATTTAGTTTGTGCTCAATTTGTGCTATTGCATGCTCAGTACATTGTTATATATGGCATTTCCATTATATCATTGTAGTAATGTGGGTTAAAAAGATGTAAAATGTGTTAAATTTTGTGCCCCTGTGGGTTAATAGGTAATCGGAGTCGCTAGTATTTAGAATCTTGAAGGTGGATGGATATTAGTATGTGGACAGAATTACCTGATGATTATTTCAAAGCTTTTGTAAAAAAGAGTCGAGAAAAATATTTCACAGATTCTGAAAATGGATTTTGAGCCTTATCAAAAATGCAACGCACGATAAAAGTCTACATCTCAAAAGTCTAGCCGTATTTACCCAATAAAATGTTCAATTAAGCTGGAGTTGCTCTCAGCTGTGCATTACGAGGTTCGGGCTGAATGCATGCTTTAATCAAACAGCAAATCTACGCGATTCTCAGGATACTAACGCATTCAGGGAAATAAAATACAACTAACTAACTGATCAACATTAACGGTTAAATAAAGCTATAGAACTGACGAAGCGCGGCACTTGTACGACCTTCAAGTTGTACTCGATCACAGCAAGTTTTAGAGCCATCGGCCTACAACGATTAGATAAATCCGTAGAAACTTTGATAATATTTGTAAAAATTGAGACGAAGCTTTAAAATGTGAAAACACCTTAGTGGAGAAGAATTTCAAACAATTGTTAAAATATTGCTTGGACTCGAACTAGTTCAACAAATTTGAATGAAAAATGAGGCTAATGTCACCAATAAAGTTTCCGGATTCAACGGCATGGAACAACATTCATGCAAGCTGAACAATGGAAATGTAAATCACAAGATCTTCTATGTAAGTGAATCAGCTACCAATACAAAAAACATAAGAAAAAAACAGAAAAATCTTACTGCATTTTCGAAAAGACCGAAATGGTAGGCATTTATATGATCACAAGATCTTCTTTAAAATTATTCTGCAACTATAATACACAAAACATAAGAAGAACGGAAAAATCTTACTTCACTTTAAAAAAGGCTTAAATTGTAGGCATTTATATGAGGCAAAATACGGTCGATTATATTATCTGTATTCATTTCCCTCTTCTTATACCATTGAGCTCCTATTTGGTTTTATGAAATCTGTTATGAGTCGTATATTAAAGGCATGCGTATGAAATTTTCTGCTGACTATCTGCTAGCACAGAGTTCGGCATCGTGAAATAGAAGTCACAGGCAGTAAAAACTGTACAACTGATCTTATAATTTTAGCCATCAACATAATGAAATGAACGTTTATAGGAGCTGTATTACAGAATTCAAGGCTATATTTCAAGATATAAAAATAAAACATATATTGGTAACTTTGCGGTTGCTGGGCACTACGAAGTTCGTGTTGCATGCATTTGCGGTGGTGCGGTGAAAATCGTCGGCCGGTCACGAGCGTTTCATGTGCATGTCTTCCTCGAGTTGGACGTTGATTATCTGTCTTGTAATAATGTCCCTGCAGGCGGTCATCTTAAAACTTAGTGACGCCATTGTTCAAGAAGCTTGTAGATGAAGCGATAACGTTCTACAAGCACCGGAGGATCAAATCTATTATACTCTGCTGCAGGTTTTGAGCTGCCACAGCGCAAGTAGCAAAGCTAGACTACTACTTATTTTCTTCCGTAGTCAAATAGAGCTATATAATAATTCATATACTGATTATATTAGAAATTGAATTTTTTATATGAAGCACACAATTTTTTAGATTCTCGCAGGCAGCAAACCGGCAATGAATCTCTCAGAGCAATTGCATTCTTCTTCAAACATAGATAAGATTTTCTAAATCTGTTCTAAATTTGAGGACCACGAGAGGTTTCACGTTAAACCGCTAGTAATTTCGTTTATGCAGCGATGAATTTGATTTGTCTCAGCGTGAGAAAT
>NW_025941251.1:0-481 GCF_000764305.2 Hyalella azteca | reverse complement strand
GTTGGTCGGCCTGCTGTGATGTTGGTCATCCTGTTAACTGTCATGTTGGTCAGCCTGCTGTCATGTTGGTCGGCCTGCTAACTGTCATGTTGGTCAACCTTCTAACTGCCATGTTGGTCGGCCTGCTAACTGCCATGTTGGTCGGCCTGCTAACTGCCATGTCGGTCAGCCTGCTAACTGCCAAGTTGATAAACCTGCTATCTGTCATGTTGGTCAGCCTGCTAACTGCCAAGTTGGTCATCCTGATAACTGCCATGTTGATCAGCCTGCAAACTGCCATGTTGGTCAGCCTGCTGTCATGTTGATCAGCATGCGAACTGCCATGTTGATCAGCCAGCTATCTGTCATGTTGGTCAGCCTGCTAACTGCCATGTTGATAAAGCCTACTATCTGTCATGTTGGTCAGCCTGCTAACTGCCATGTTGATAAAGCCTGCTATCTGTCATGTTGATCAGCCAGCTATCTGTCATGTTGGTCAGCC
>NW_025941250.1:0-2668 GCF_000764305.2 Hyalella azteca | reverse complement strand
CTGCACGTAGGGCAGATCCAATCTTCGGTGTAGAGTCTGATGTAGCGCAGGCCGGAACATCGCTTATGGATGTAGGCACCGCACCAGGAGCACCAGAACGAGTGTCCACTCCACGTGACTGGTAGGGAGCAGACCGAGCAGGGGGGGTGTGGGCCAGGGTTGGGGTGTATACCCTGGGCCAGGAGAAGAAGAACGAGCAGGAAGAAGAGATGGGAGGAGAGCAGGGCACAAGGAGCCCTTAGGAAGATAGGCGGCCAAATATGTGGGTAGGGGGAAGAGGAGGCCGAGGTTCCCCTGCCCTTAGCAGAAAAAGTGAAGGAGCCTCCGTCCGGTGGCGATCCGGGCGGGGAGGCCTCTGCCGTTTGGCCTTGCCCACGTGAATGCCGGGTAACCGACCGACGCGTAGACCAGGGTACCCCCACGACGAAGACGCGGCAGAGATCGGGGGTGCAAGTTGTGGTGGTGGATGATGGTGTCTTTGAACTTTCCACAAGTTTAATTGTTCCTTCTCTGTAGATTAACAGAAATAAATGGTATCTAGAAAATGTAGGCACACAAGTGCCTTTCAGTCATGATGTAGAAAGTTAGGTTGAATAGCTTATTTTAATTTGCAATGCATGCTTTCTACCGTAGTCGAATGGACTAAGGCGTCGCGCGGTCTACAGCGAGCTCGGGTTCGTATCCTGCTACGGTCGGATGGTTCTTCCAATGGCGGGTCGGAGGTAAGTGAATTTATAGGGTTGCAAATAGTATCTCTATATCTAATAATGCAGCTAATTGGAATAATATGCTCATTTTATGTAACTGTCACGATAAAACACGAATAACTAAATCCGGTGATATCTCAACATGAAGGGACAATTTCAGAGAGCTGCGTTGTGAAGAGCCATGTAGGAATTTCAAGAAATGTTTTAATATATACACCAATCGATGCCACGCATTTTCTTCGGAGTTGTTACCTCGTAATATCACTAAGGGTGCGGTAAAATCCTTGGCTATATACTGCATACGAATTTTTACATTTGTATTGTTGAGTAATTAATTTGAATTTAAATTATTCACAAATGCTTGCAATTTTAGTATTGAGACATAGCAATAGTGGGCGAGATACTCATAAGATGTTATTCTAATAAAATGATGTACTTCCGGCAGTCTTTCTCTCATCCTATGCGCTATATTATATTTAATGTTTTCCTTCACCACACTGCATAGAAGCGTCGTCGGTAGTTCACTGTGGCTTTCTCTGTTTACGGGCTAAAAGTAGCTTATCGCTGTCTGAGGGGCGTTTGAGACGCTTTTGGCAATTCATTTGGGACAAGCCGGGATAGTCATTTTGGTGCGTAGTTTCTACGCACCGATTTGTTTCAGTGTAGGAGCTGCTATAAAGTCTCCAGATCCCCAATGAGATACACCTATCATAAAAAATACAAACTATGGCAGTTGTACAATATGAAAAAATCAACAGGGAAATTATAATTCGTTTTATCTCAATCAAAGCATTACTGTTAATGACGTAAGCTTTATGGGACAATATTTGCCACTATGGTACGCATTATTCGACACGATATAAAATTTTATACTGAAAAAACTTCCCAGAAATATTTTCTACTGCACGGTGCAGTAGAAAATGATAATAATATCGGCAAATATTCAGAAAACTTAACTTAATGCAATCCCATAGGATGAGGTAGATTAGCAAGTTTATTACCATCGGCTAGGGCAGCACACCTCAGCACATTCCAGAACTGATAGCATGGTGATTGTAAGAGCTCTAAGTATTTATTACTGAAAGAACTGACCTTGTTCTGCTGTGCTAAAATAAAACAACAACGAATATCAATTACATATGAGATCGATTGTAATTTAAATACTAGTTATCAATTATATATTTGATCAATTGGAAATTATATAGGCCCAAATGTGCTTTTGGCCCAAATGTGCAGGTGCTATATCGGAGCACTTATCCACAATGCCTAAAGTGTGGAGAAATCAAGGGAACCTGACGTACATTATACTTTAGGTATATACCGAACACTCTGCGTGACTGATACTCACGCAGGTAGTAAGCTGGAAGCGTAATATTGACGAGGACAGGTATTCCGCATGGAGAGTCGGTGACGCAAGAAGCCAGGTCCAGATAGGATATTCGAATAGCTTTGTAGGTGCCATCGTCTTGAGGAAAGAAGTAGAGAGCCGCAGCTAACCTTGGGACTGGCAGGAATAAATTGGGTTTGATGACTCATGAATTGGTGCATTTCGGTGCTAAGATCCTGGGAGGGATAAGCTGTGGTCGGCAGTTTTGAGGTGATAGGTCAAGGTCTCTAGGAAGCTTCGTGGTTTGGAGAAAGCTGTGACCAGAACTTTGCATCGACAAATGCCAAAGAAATTACCTTAGAAATGAAGACTGATCTTAAAAATGCCCTCAAAAAGTACTTTGAGTTATATGTTTTCCATTTCAATTAGAAAAAAAGGCATGATACTGCAGATTGAACTGCCTTACCTCGACACCAAATAGTAGGAACAACAAAACGGCGCGCATCTTCGGCAAGCGAGAATAGATATCACATACTAGAGCTCATCATAATAGAGATCAAGGGTTCATCATAGCAGAGATAAAGGGCGCATCATAAGAGAGAGGGTGCATCATAATAGAGATCAAGGGCTCATC
>NW_025941249.1:0-1842 GCF_000764305.2 Hyalella azteca | reverse complement strand
TTGAACCCACTTTATTACATTCTTTCCTCTCAATTCTCTTCACACACTTCGTGGCCACTAATATTACGTCCCGATCTTCATTCACTAATGCATAGTGTGAAACGCTTTTCGTTTTGTTGGGTTTTGGTTTGACGTAAGTTCGCGTTCAGTTTACAGGATAAGCACGGTTTCAACAACAAATACTTTTATTGGAGTAAAAAGTTGTATCTGTAAGACCAAACAAATGTATTAACCCTATAACACAATGGACACCATGATCCATTTCCGTAATCCGTCAATCACATTCATTTTGCTAATCGGCATTCTGGTTAGGAAACTTTAACCATTGAAATATCAATCATATTATTATAATGTCATTATAATGACATTAATACGAGATTTTAATAAATAATGGCAATATAATGACCTTTCTTTTAAACATGGCTGATATTGACAGTTTCGGATCAACAAGTGACCTAGCTGGATTGATTTTGATCAAATCAACCATCACTACATATGCATTCATATTTGATATATGAATGATTAATAAATTGAATGAACTCAATTTGCATTATTTTTCACGTCAACAGATGATAAACTGACATGCATTTCTAGTAAAACTAATAGTCTTACCTTCACTAGACGATTGATTCTGATGCCATCAGTCCTAGACTATAATCTGGTTCAGATCTTCGAACTAAGTTCGGCGGGCCAAAGGATACGGGAAGCATATATATTCGGTGGGAAGGATACGACCCTAGTCGTATCCTTCCCTGCCGATACAGAATAAATTATTGACCATGATATATTCAGATATGAAGATTGTAAGTTCGACTACATAAGGAGTTTCCTGGCTAAGCTAATGCTGGAAATTTCGGAATTTCTTAAGCTCTAAATTTTGAGAGTTATTTTTCTCCATACCTATTGACAGGTATGGGTTTGTACATATGGTTGTTGGCAGGAAGAGTTAGAGGTGAAAACATCAAATTAATGTTGCTCCAGTTGTAGTGTATTGTTTAGCCATCCCATCTTAATTTCTATTTACTATTTGGAGTGATAGCTCTATGATTTCTGTTTTATTTATTTTTCTTAAGTGCATGTTCGCTCTTCTTTAATTTGAAGAGTGCCAACGCCAGAATAACTTATTGGGTTAACCTTTTGCTGTGGCGAGGCCACCTCGACTTTAGAGCTTTGCTCCTTGTGTAATTCTAAGGTCCGAACCTTGTGGAAAGGCTCGATTCTTTCCAATGATTAACTAAGTAATTTATATTGGATATTGGATTTATATTGGTGGTGTCTGCCTTTACTTCAATTCTCATGATTTCCCTTTACATGGCCTCTGTTATTGCCTCTTAGGATTGCTGCTTAACCTCTTGGTGGTAAAAGATCTTAAGGTGGATGCGAGGCCGTTACAGTACTGAAATATTGAGACAAAACTTTAGACTCGTCCCGCTATTATTTTGATTCCCAATTATTCAATTGCCATTTCAATTTTGTTCCTATAGAATACCAACAATTCTGGTAGGACACTTTGGTCAATTTTTCTGGGGGCTTTTGGAGACTCTAAAAGTGCAATTCAGAGATCCTTCTTATTATGGAGTGTAGACACTTTTTTGTTTAATAATTTTACATTAATTGTCGATTACAAAATTTTCGAAATTTTTTTTACTATACCTTAGTATACGTTTCTAATTGGTTTCTATCAAGTTTTTTTTCGACAGTTATGTTGGGCCGGGTTCATTCGTCTTTAAAGTCGGTGAACCTTTGGTCGTTTCAGGAACTTGGTCTCGTTCCAAATTTCTTTATGCGTCTGCTTCCTCAAGCTGTGGACCGGTCGTCTTTGGGATTAAGTACCTAAAAAAA
>NW_025941248.1:0-19039 GCF_000764305.2 Hyalella azteca | reverse complement strand
AGGGCGTGGGGGCCTTCAGAAATTCCAAAGGGGGAAATTAATTATGAAATGTGCTCTCCACTCGGCTAGTGCTCAGCAACCTCACAGACTGCACGCGGGATGGTGTTCATTTATTTTAGTGGCTCTTTGCACCGATGACTGACTTTGATGTGAGGTGATGCTTACTTCGGTATCTAGGCTACGTTCCGTGCCGCGCGGCGGTTTTTGCCTCTACTGAAAAGTTGCCAAAGCTGAAAAACTCTCTCACGGCAATCCTATCTCCACCTACAGTTTTGAAGCTACATCAATGAAAGATATACCGTTAGATTTGCAAATAAAAGATCTACAAAACTTCGCATACACTTTTCTAATTTCGTTATAGTTTGGATTTTATAATGCAAAACAGGGGGGGGGTGGCGGTTGTAAAATCGAAAAATTTCAAAAATTTTACAAAAAATGCTCCCACACCCACAAAAATGAAAATTAAAAAAAAATATGCGACGTTTTATAGATCTGGTTTTTACGCATCGAATGATGTGTCGAATGTGTCTCGATGTGTCTCGAATGATGATGTGTCTCATTCGATGTCTCATCGAATGTGTCTCGATGTTGTAGAATCCAGTGTCTCCAATGCCAAAGATGTAAACCCTAGGAGGAGATAACCCTAGGGTTATCTCCTCCTAGGAGGAAAAAACCCCTAGGAGGAGATAGAATTCTAAAGTCCCCCCTTTTTGGTCCGTTTTTTGAGAATTTCACCTTTTCTTTCATTTTTTCGAAAAATTCACACGAACAAAGAAAATTTTCTCTTTTGGTTTTACACATGTGTACCAATTTTCAAACTGATCTGTCTGTAAATAGCTGAGATAAAAGTATGCCCAGAAATGAATTTCTCATTTTATTTTCGAATATTACAAAAATTAATTTTTCAATTTTTTAATATATTTTTTTTTTCAAAATTATTTATTCTGTCGATTGATTCATGCATTATAATAATAGCGGTTCCAGCGTTTATTAGACCGTAGGCCTGTCGCCGATTCTTAACATCGCAGAACATCCACAGCTTGATGCGGTCTCGAACTCACAACTTACTGATTCAATTCTGCTGTGCTTAACCGCCCGGCCTCCTCGCCGATTCTGACCAGAAACTGGCGCACAGAGCTGGGATCGAACCCGCGCCTCTCTGCGCCAATAAACCTTAATATCTATCAGCAAAGAAGCAGGCCCCAATGAGCTTAATTCACTGATTCTAGCTCAAGCAGCGCAGCAGATATTCTAGCAACTCTGGTGGCACTGGCCTACTTGGTTAATATCTTACTTGCTCATCGCTGTTATGGCATTATGGGCATGTACAAGAGGAATGGGAGATGTCAACACTGACCCAAATTTTCATGATGGGGAGTCAGATTATGGAGACCATTTTAAGGAGGATCATGGACCACTTATAGACATGACCTGATCATCAATCATCAACGTGGCTTTGCCAGCAGATGATCCAGCATCACACAGCACCTACAAGGCTACAGGTCATGGTCCGCAGGCATAGTGGCAAAGCAGAGAGTTTTTTAGACTCTCTCCCAAGTTCATTTTTGAGTCCTATAAGTAGACCATTATTATTTTTTATCCTGGATACCAGCATTATCATACTTAAGGAATTGGTTTAAATCTTGAGTTAATGAGGAAATTAAAAATGAACTGAGTCTAAAAAAGCTCTGGTTTGCCACTATGTCCGCAGGTCCCCCTCTCCTTTTCACAATAGCAATATCTGCAATAACAAATTAAAAGTTCTGATCCTTATTACTTGATCAATGAAAACTTTGAGGACTTGAAATGCAGAGTTCGACACAAACATTCAGTCAATGAAAGCGCCAATCCGTCGCACACCAGTTATTCACCGCAGCTCAAACCAGAATCCCTTAACACACTTCTAGCTGTCCAATCCATGGTTGAACTAGTGGTCCAATCGGGTGGATAGCTAGAGTCTGCTAGAGGTCAGCATAGCCAAAGTCCACAGTGCGATTCATATACCTTCCCGAATCCCGAGCGGCCGAGCGTAACGCTGCCAGGCATCTTCACGGCTTTTGACACAAAGTGCCCACCACAAAAGCGCAGTTGAAAGTTCAGTCACAGGCTGGAGCGCATCCAGGCCGGAGCCCAACTGGCCGGAGCGCAGCAGGCCCTGGCCCCTAGTCCGCCCTACCGCAACAGCTACTCGGCCTACTCCTAACGTAACTTAACCTAACCTAACCTAACCTGCGCTGCCTGTTGCGGTAGGGCCTGTTGCGCTCCGGCCAGTTGGGCTCCGGCGCTGTGAAGCAGTGGCAGTGTTGTGCACAGCGGATCTACTGTTAGCCGTAGTTACCAACAGGCCACAGCTCATTGATCTGAGCCCTGAGGCTATGTGTAGATATTGCATGCTGATGGTTGGCGTTAGGCCCTGGGCCTGTTTACAAGTCAATTTTGTTACCCACGGGCCACGGCTGCGCACCCGTCCAATCTATCTGAAATTTTGCAGACTTGCTGTTGCTTAAAGTCGGAGACAAGGCATGAATCAATTGACAGAATAAATAATTTGAAAATTTAATTTCTTCTATGAATTAAAATAATCAGGTACAAAATAATTTTTTTAATATTCGAAATTAAAATTAGAAGCTCATTGTACATGTTTTACATAGGAGACACTGGATTTTTTAGAAGTTTTGTCTTGAAAAATTGATTTGTAAACGTATATTTTAATGGCTCATATTTTATCAGTTTAGGTATTGTTCTAAACCAAAAATAGCAGGTAAAATGTCACCAGTATCAAAGTTGTCTTGCTAAATTCGTTAATTTGAAACCCCCAAATCCCAATGTATTATACCTATGTATGTATTATATATAATATTATATTTTATTATACTTTATATAGTTTATACCCGTATATAACACTTGGATGTGCACTTCCACGCTTTATTTTTTTTTTAATTTGATTTTAAGACTTCGGGTGTGAAACAGTCACACCTCCCAGCCTGAGCACAACTTGATTTTTCTTGAAAACTCCAACTCAACTGCCTCTTCACTTCTAGTTGTAACTACATTGTTATAATTTGATCAGCGTGTTGGCTAATACTATTTGGAATTACGTAATTTATTCTCTGAGGTCATCACAAGTTCACAGCCCAGGATTAAAATTTAAATTGAGCAATGCTTGGGAGGTTACATTACATATAGGCACAACTGACAAGAAAGCATATTGGTAAACAAGGAATTTTCTGTTGCTTTTTAAATTTCCTGATATATTTTCAGGTATTGAATAAAATTCATATTTCTGTGTTAATGATGAAACTCAAAGGCTCTATAAACATCATTTAATGATAGGCTTTGTAGCGCCAGTCTAAAATTATGCAAAAGCCACCATTAATTGGGCAAAAATGCTTGTAAACCTGTTCTTAATTCTGCCTATTCTTATGACTTATTTTCAATTTAGGTATTTTGCCAAAAATTAGAAAAATATTTGGCTAAAAATTGTTTTTAATTCACCAGTGAAAACAGTGATACAATTGTACTTACGTTTTACATGGCAGCGGCCATGGTGGAATTCTAGGAACTGCCAAAATGGTTGGTCATTTAGGTCCACCGGGACCAAGATGACTGGAGCACTCCTGACCCCAGTGCTACTCACTTGTGAAGTGGGTTGCACTTCATCCCTCAAGCATGGACACTTATGTTATATCTAAAGGAAATGCAAGCCATTTGGGTGCTGGAGCATTCCAATGTGCTTGGCCAGGTTGTCCCTCTCCTTTTGGGGTGGGACTAGCATGTCACTGCTGGCCTGCTGCTACCACTGCCCGCCGGCATGCTTGTGCTGCTCTTGCTGGCCTCCTTGTATTCAAGCGTGGAAAACATCTCCGTTTAGGGCTGTGACTAGAGCTTTCCTGCCATTTCGTGAACCGTGACATTCCTGCCAGATGAATTACCTTGCAAGGCTCCTATCTAATTGTTAACAAAAAAGGCATGATAGGGCAGCGTTTTTCCAAATGTATTAAAATTTTCTCACACTGGAGCCATGAGATTTTAGAAACATGTAGGAAACTTCTAATCTTGTTTTTATTGGAATGCACGGCAGTCCCGCTACCATTGCAGCAAGTGCACTTCTATGTTTGGCCACTGTGCTCCTCAATTACATATTGAGGAGCACCCAAGATCCAGTGCTGGCAGTATTCAAGATGCAGTGCTAACATGATTTTCTTCCAAATTCTTACATAACCATCTCTGTTGAGTGCATCTTTAACACCCCAGGTATTGCAGTAAACACTTGCATTGCATCTTAAATTACCTAATTATGGATTGTTCTTTGCAGCCTCATCCGACCAACTGGAAACTGGAAATTTTAAAAACAATGCAGCAACTGGTGTACCTCCTGTTTTGCAGTTAGCATTGCTGAAGATTTGAGAATAGCTAAAATGCAAGAATTTTAATCTAAATGTGTAGGCAAGATCTTTTGAATGCCTAAATTTTGCCGCTGATCTTCAGATATTCATGGAATTTTGGCTCCAGGCATCTATGTCCAATTTCAGCTGTTACTATGGCTTTTTTTCAATTCCTGCACCCTAGAATATGGCTAATTTCAGCTTTTACTACAGCCTTTTCTGTATTTCTGTAGTGAAAAAAGGAGATTTACACTGCAATTTGTAGAAAATGAGTGTAAAGCAATCATTTTTGCCTACAATTTTTGGAAACTTCTGCCCAATATTACAAAATGGCTTTAGGTCTTTATAGTAATAATTGTAATACTAGGGCTCAATAGTCAATTTGAAAATGACAATTACAAATATTGAAATCAACTGTTAATGACGGGTGTTCTGGGTAGTAAGCTGGATTTTGATTTGAGGCATGGTTACACTAAAGAGATCTTCCGACCTCAGGCCTGTGTATTGGCTAGCTGCCACGCACCACACATTCAAATTAAAATCAATTTTTGGCATATGACAGTGGGGAAAAGGAGAGCCAGGTACCGGATTCAAGAAATTGGGACAAGATTTATAGTGTAGAGATTTGTAAAGTATACAGTGTGTAAAGTAGGAGATTAAATAAAAGAAATGGGGTATGATAGAGGAGGGAGAGGGAGAATATTTCAATATTAAGAGGTTATTTTGTTGGTTATTTCTAGGTCTCACTTATTGCATGTCAGTTTTAGACATTTGTCACACAAATATTGTTAGCTCTCAAAACACTAGATAATACTTTGTTCTTATTTATATTTTATGTTTATTAATACCATTATTTTGCTTTTTATTGCTTGTTTCTTTAGACCCTACCAGCATCCACTCTCCAGCTTCCGCCTGTCCCTCATTCTCCATGCAACTACAAAAAACGCTTATCACTATACCTCATGGGTAATGGCAGTGGTTACCCCTGGTGACAGGCTCACTATCATTTGCTATCAATTCATCTCTCATTCTCTCATACTTCACGCCATCGCCCTAGCACCTCTCATCCAGCATCACTCCTTGTTCACGTTTTTAAGTATGTCTTGTGTGTACTTATTATCTTGTATGGGATACTTACTTGAACATGTACTTAAAGTAGATATCTGAGCAATTTCTCTTAAACATATTAATTTGAAAAAGTTACTGTAATTATCATAAATAATATAATTGTAGGTTGCTTGAACTCAGACTACTGTACCACAGTTATCTCAGTATTTTTGCAGCAATTAAAATGAAAATAGCCAGCAAGAATTAATAATCATGCACGTAATTTAAGGCCAATATTTATTTAACTTTATTTGAACATTACACTTAAAATTTGTAGGCTGTTAAAATCCGTTGGGGTTTGGGGAACTATAATTACAAACTAGATCACTCCACATTTTCTGTCGAATAAAAGGAATGAGTTAAACATGCACATCATTTCTCATAATCACATTTTACTTTCAAACAATATTAACAAATTTGCATTTACAGATGAACTCGTCCTTAAAGTCAGCACCCCTCCAAACTTCATGACTCCTTACTGGTCCACAATTGCAAGTGGCACCTGCAATCGCAAGAGCGACATGGATTTCCAAGACAACTTAACATCTAGCAATGTGTTTTTTATTAATTGTTTATTTTATTGATGCACTCATGTACATTGCTTGAAGTGCTAAATTAAAGCAAGTAACGTCTGTTTAAAACTTAACATTATACAATGCGCAACTATCCCGTCTAAGTCATTGAATTCTTGTCACCATCAATTAATGTATCTTTTTAAAATGCAGCACGATGCAATTCATGTTACTTGCAACATTCGGTATTAGAGTGCCATTTGTCTATGCTGTTAAGAGCTCCTTATATCATGTCACTGTAGAAACGTATAGTTATTACTAGCTCGTATCTGCAAAATACATTGTCCACATATGTGAGCATTACATTCAATATTCATGGCATCGTTAAGCAACGCCCGCCGTCACATATCTTTCATTCTTAACATTAAAAAAAATAAACTTCCCTCTTTTTCATCATTTAAATATTTTCTTCAATTTAGACGATTATTGAAAACCAATGACATAATAATATAGGTATCCTCTAAGCATCACTTTGAATTTGAAGTACACCTTATTATTGAAATGATATCTTCAAGAACTGTTTTTTCGCTGCATATGAGCCTACTTATAATTGCCTGATTAATATGAAATAAAAATGGAAATAATTTACTTTGTATCTAGATCAATATTGTTGTCCACAGTATTCCAACTAACTTATTATTTTAGCCTGCTTGCTGTAACTCTTTATAACTAAAAAATATACATCTGTCAACAATGCCTAAATCCTGCCATTTGAGAAGCGAGGCTCATTGCACATCAGATGTTTCTTGTTCGGAATTTAACTGCGTTTCTAAAAGGTGACCTCATTATCACATGGTACCAATATACTTTGTCCTGTATGGAACTGTATCAAAAATTTCACATATCCATCATCGTGACTCTAAATAAAATGAATATTCAATTAAATTAGAATATTCAATATAACCATAGTGGATTGAGACATGATTACTTGATTCGGTCAACATTTTGGATAAATATACACAGATGTCACATCACTATGTGCGTCTAATATCGATGATACGAAAACCCCCTTGCTATAGAACTGCTAGTACATGAAACTTAGAATTAATATTCCACGATTATTGATACTATAATGGCAGTAGATAGAACAATTAATCATAATATATAAACCTGTTTAAATTTATGTACAACAAATTACAATCAATATGATTTTCATAAATTAATTATCTTTTACATTACATTTTTTAAAAATTGATGAAAACAAATCGTTATTTTAATTCGCTGCTTATCACACATTCGTCATAAAAACGCGCTTCTCATTCAAACGAAAGTCTATGAAACACTTCTGTTCAACTTCACTTCTTGTTTGCTTCTCTGTCTGCTACAAATCTTATAATCGATATTTATTAAACTTATACCTCTGCAATCGATGTGAAATTTTGTACACTTGCGTGCAATATTTTCGGCAATATGCATTACTCAATTTACAGCATAAATAATTGAAAAATTAATATTTTTTGGTAACTATGTAAAAATTTTAATTCATTTTTTAACATATTTATTTGTAAAGTAACATATTCATTGAACATGTGCAACATTGGTCTCTTTAAAAGTGTTGTCTTTGAAAAATAATTTTTAAACGTATATTATACTTCTTGTTGTTTGTTTTTCTGCTAAAAATATTAAATTTTTACATTTTTCTTAATTATTTAAAAACAAAATTATAAATACCTTTCAATCTTAATTTTGTAGTTTTCTGTGAATTTCACATTTCTGTCCATTATTCTTTATCCATAAAATTAAACGAACAAAAAAGTATTGGATTGCTTTTTTACATGTGTCTATCAAGTTTCAAAATGATCCCTCCGTACGTAATTACATTCTTTTTACCGAAATACCACGCCTAAATATTTATTTGAATAACTTATATATTTTCTTGTTGTATACCGTTAGAGTACCATCATACTTATTATAAAAATACGCTTTGATGTGCGTTTACACTATTTACCTTCCCATCGCTTCACTGGCATCTACACTCCAAACGAGCCAGGTCAGCAGCTATTAAGCGGGTCCGTCTTGAGTCATTAAAAATTGCTCTCGCAAGATGCAGCTGTTTATTTCAAAACATTATACACTTGAGTTGGACCTTGCCTCGGGATAGCATATCAGTATTGGTAAGGCACAGCTCGTCTACGGGTGTGCATTCGCTTGATTCTAGTGCTAAATATGTACGTTTTCTTAGATAAAGTAAATAATTTTCCTATCGATTTAACCTTACACATGAAACATGTCAGGCAACGACAGTGATATCTATGTGCTATCAACGACATCTAAGTGCTCGTAATTAAAAATATCTTTTGTTAAATATTGCATTGTTGACATCGTCATAGACTAAAATTTTTTAATTTAATTTACAAAAATGTCTACTATAACTTTAGGAAAAATATTACTGTGCCTTGCACAAATGGAAGATAAAACGTGCACCACAGAAACTGAAGTGATTATTAAAATTATGGGAGAACTGAATGTGCGACACAAAGACTTGAATAAAGTTAGAGTTAAGATTCATCGGTTAAAGAAGACATCGCCCCTGTTAGTTGGCGCACTCGACCGCGTTTTGGGAAAGGTGAGTTCTCAACTTTTTAATTGTTATGATTAACGATACTTTATTTTTTATTATGGGTCAGGCATTGATTTTTTTGGGAAAATTTATAATACTAATTTTTCGGCCAAAGATAGAGCTGAATTGGAAAACTTGTAGTAATTACCACAAAAATCAATGCGTGCCTCCAATCTTACATGGATTCAAGTGTCGGCAAAAATTATAGTTAATCAAACAGACAGCTTTTGCACATCACTGATTTCTTAGATATGATGCGTTAAGCAAATAATATGCGTTTAAAAATTACTTTTTAAAGACAATACTCCTAAGTAATCCTGTGCCTCCGATGCTACACATTTAATATAAATTTCTAATTTTATTTTCAAATGTTAGAGAAATAATTTTTTAATTACTTTAATATAAAAAAAAATTAAGTTAACATTTCTTTATTCTGTCAATTGATTATTGCATTGTCTCCGACTTTCCACAAGTGTGCAAAATGTCAAATCGATTTGACAGGTAGAAGGGTGTTAAATATTGATAATTAAATTTGTAGCAGACAACCAAACCAGAAGGGAAGTTGAAGAGAAGTGTTATAAAATTAATAATGACAGATAAATAGTGGGTGGCAATATTTGTCAACATATATGCATTCATCTATATGATCTTCATGTAATTCTATTATAAGTATATAATTAACATGTATTGCAGACAAAAATTGCATGGAACATAGTATTTCATCTAAAAATTTGCAGGATGACATTCATATTGCTATTGCAAGCAAATATATTTTCCGGATGGCTGATCTATTATATTTGATATACGTCATTTGACAAGTATGTCCTAAAATTGACGAAAATTTATGCATCTCTCGACATTGCTAGCACGACCTTCTTCAACTGGCATGCATTGATTGCATCTTGAGTGCTTGAGTTAAAACGTACTCAATTATGATTGATCTGCTAGTAGCAAGTGTGTATAACGTTTGTTTTATATTCGACTAGCACCCTAGCCATTGCAAGATTTTTCTTAAAATACCGACCTCTAATGCGCTATGAATAACACCTTTTTGGTCGCCGGTCAGGCGCAATATCATTATTCGTTAAAACGTTGCATTTGAAATACTTTCATTGCAGAACAGGACTACAACGTTATACTAAATCTTCATTAAACCTACATAAAATTAGCAGAAAAACATTTTTTTGGGTAAAATGTACTTCACTGGCACTTCCTTATATTAGGCACTATATATATAATATACTTCCTTCAATATTAGGCGCTTTTCAAAATGAAGTTTAGTATTTGCTGATTGTCATTGTTATATGTTTTCCTAAATAAAGTCATGACGATATATTGAAAGAATTTGCTTAATAAAAGTTCATAAATAACATAACCGTACTGGTCACTAGTACCCGAAAAAATAAGAAATTATCGGTTGACTGAAATGAGCAACGTTAGCTTCAAGCAAGGGCCAGGCCATGTTATTGCTGAAATCGCTGACACCAAATCAGTAATGTAAGCAAACGATGACGAACGTATTTCGCGCTCGGTTTGTGACAACAGTCACAGCAAGCGCGTTACTTTAATTAAATGCGACATTAACGTTGACTAAAGCAGTTTATCAAATTAATTAATATAAAATGAGACGGTAGAGATTCTTTTAAAACATTTTTATAAGCGTGTATGGTTTAAAACGAAATTATCGCAGAATGTTGTACAGTTTATGTGATTTTGAGCATTTATGTAGACATTAAATGTAAGTGCATTAAATATTTCATAAGATTTCAGTTAAAAAATTTAATTTAGCAATTAATTTAACTTTAATGCCCAGTTCAAATGGTAATTCAACTCGAAAGCGATTTTTTATGAATCAGATAGATGTCATATACGAATTAACAATCATTTTAAATAATTTATTCAATGTTAGACGTTCAGATGTCATATTTTAAATTGTTGTAATTGAAAACTTTACACTGTAAATAGATAAGGGCTTTGTTCTTTATGCAGTGAGACATGTGTTTTTATTAATTTTATATGAAATTTATGATATATTAACTTCTACTGATAACCTAATGATGTCAAGAAATTAGGACGTGCATTTAATAACATCATAAAATTTTTAATTTGATGGAATTACAAATGGACCCTAACTGAGAACAACTGTAGCTGTCCAATGTCGCAAAGAGAGCTATTTACTCGCAATGAACAATAATGTACATACTCGCAATTAACAAGTTTCGCAATGAACGACAGTAATGTGATAGAAAAATAAATGAAAATTTTGTCATTTATATGATTTCCACAAATAACATGAATTATGTGTTAGGGTGCTTGCGATGCGGATGATATTTTTATAATCCGTGAGCTTGGTTGAATCCTGCAGGTGCTGTAAATTTATAGAAGCTATTGGAGCGTGTAATTGACTAACAAAACTTATCGTCTCTAGATATAATCTGAATCTGAACTATACTTTCCTAACGGGAAATATTGCTTCAATAAATGAGGAGATTTCGGTTGAATTAAAAAATTATATTTTTGTGGTTATTGGTTTTCAACGTTAATGATAAAGCATATACTATTTCTTTAACATTCACAATATGAAATATATGGTTTCCGATAGTTCTGCGCTTAGGTGGGTCTCTATTTCATGAAGATAGATTACTTTATTGATAAATAACATGATTTGTAATGGCATGAGATAAAAATTTAACGGTTTATTTGTTCTTCACAGAAGCATGGTTACGCTCCGAGCAACTTATTCAAACTAATTCAATTTCTTTACTTAATTTAATCAAAATATAATGAATAGAATAGAAGTGCCGGCACTGAAGGAATAGGCCCATGCATGGCATGTCGCAGTTTATTGTACTTCTCGTGACTTGATTCACAAGGGATCCGGCTTTTTGAACCCGATGTCTCTATAACAAACGATTGATTGAGATAGCTGCTGAACTTATTGAAAGGCTCGTAAGGGACTAGGCATTTGCATACTGAACTAATTATAAGTATGATATACAGTACTTCCAATTTACACCCTTCAAAACCTTCCAGTCTCTTTATTTTCACATTCGTCATCCACCAATGCGAAATTATTTCAACAGACGCCAATAAAAGAACTCATCCCGGCAAAAATCGAGGAACTACCATTTGGAGCTGTGCCGCTAACTGAATATCATCACAACCAGTTTAAGAACGATGCTGGACAAGTGCACTGTGAGGTAAGAGTCATCCAACATCATGTTTTTTTTTGTCCATTACGTTGCTAAATTTATTTTGTAACCTAATAATGTTCCGCTTGGAAAATTTTATTTTCATTCTTTAAAATATTATTATATATGTCTATTTTTTAAAATCGTGGAAACTTTCGATAATTTTGCCTTCACAAAATGCAGAATCTGGTTCAAAACCAGCGTCTGTGGAGTATATACCAACATTCGTAAGAATAAATTGTTAAACAATGCAAAACGTGCTATAATAGATGGCATTTTCATTTTGATAACCGGATACTACTGAAATATAGCACAATATGTACTAAAAATCATAGCATAGTTGTCCTCTATTCAAGATGAAAAAATTGTTTGGTGGTCCCCTCAATTTAGAAATGCGTCTGTGCAACATGTTTTTTTCGTTAGTAATTGTACTCATTATTTCGTGGTAGTGAAATAATATGTATTAATGTAAATATTAATAAATAATACTACATTATTATTTATATTTGTAATTCACATAAGTGCAAGGTTTGGAATAAGGGAATTTTATTAATGGTACGGGCTCTCACAGATAATGGCACAATTCCTGAGTTACTTAGGTAATTTTAAATTATGTTGCAGGAACTTGCAGATGAAACAGAAGAGCATCAAGCGACTGACGAGTCAATGGAAACGGAAGTAAGTAACGATAATACCAGTGGCCTCATAAATTATAATCCATCTCTATCTTCCAAACTCGATGACCAAGAAGCCATTCACAATGACTCTCGTTATAATGACGAACAAAATTTGGAAGAAAATAAAAAGTATACCGAAATTAATGAAGAAGTCAACACTCAGAATGAAGAAAACAGTATCAAGCACATCTCAGACACAACGAAAGATAAAGACGCGGACAGGAGCGAATTGAGGACCAGTCCCCGTCAGAATTGCGGTAGTCGTACAAATTTTATCCCATTTGCTTCAGGCTGCACAGAAGAAAACATAGAAAAAAATCTTGCCAATGACAACCTCAACGAATCCGAGAAACCGAGCCTCGTGACAACTGTCGTCAAACTCTTGGACTTGGCTTCCGACTTAACAGAAGAAAACATAGAAAAAAATCGTGCCAATCAAAACCTCAACGAATCCCAGACACCGAGCATCACGACAACTGTCGTGAAACTCTTAGACTTGGCTTCCGACTTAGTTAATAACGTAAAAGATTTCAACATTTTTGGAGCCGTAGAAAATGTGGTAGCGCTTAAAGATGTAGGCCTAGATCTCTTTCCTGGTACTAACAGTAATACTGATGCCTATTCAAATGACGATGTCAATTTGCAAAACAGTAACCCCCCTGAGTCAAACGGGGATGGCTTCACGGGAGTGTTTAATAGTTCTATGTTCGTCCCTAAAGAAGATTGGAAATGTGAGGAAGTATCGAGTGAAGATGAATGCTTTATTGACGCGTCGCAAAGCGACGTTGAAAATTCTTTCGCTTCACAGATGGAGCTCGAACATAGCTATGAGATGGACGACAGAAATGGTGCTCGGTCAATGACCAATGAAAATTACAATGATGACAGAAGCACGCGATCCGACAAATGTAGCGGTGCACTTGGAGGTTATGACGATTACGAAGAGGACACCGTACAGAGAACGGAAAGCAACAAAAATGAAGGTGCATTTCCGAAATCTCATAAACAATCTGGTCCAAGTAACGTTTACAAACAAGAAGGAACTCCCAAAAATAGCGAATGTGAAAAGGAATGCCTTGATTTTCTGGATCAGAAATGTTACGAAAATTATCAAAGGCCAATACGAATCGACTACATTCTGGAAGAGAACGAAAAATTTGTCAATGTTTTTGAAAGTGGTTCTGAGGAGCACTCGCGTCTACTGCGTTCGTTAAAAGAACAAGAACCGCAATGTCAGATTAAATTTGAAACATTTAGGAAAAAGCAATTGCAGTTCTTACAAAACATAGCCAGATGTCCGAGCTACTCTTTCTTCATGAAGTGCAAAAACTGTCCATTGTCCAAGAAATGCATCAGTTTTGAAACTATTCAAGAAACTGACAAACAGGTAGCCACTTTTGTTTTATTTGAGATACACGCCAGTACTATACCGCATCCTATAAGCGAAAGGAAAGTAAAAGAGATGAAGCGTATAGTCATCGCGAAGACTGCCTGCCGAGAAGGCACATCAACTGCATATTTAGAGCAATTTGAAAATCGCATCCCAACTAAAATATTAAAGTTGCCGAACGTTCAGAAAATAAAAGAACGTTACAAACGAAAATATATCATGGATCCAGACCAGAAAAGCGATCTTCAAAAAACGAAAGACGATCTGTCTAATAGTGACGCGGACAGCAAGGTTTTGAAAGGTTTTGTACGACGTTTCGAAACTGAGGATGACAATAACACTATCATTCTACAAGGTGAAGGAGAAGTTTGTGAACTCGGAAAAATAAAAAACCTTGTACTAAATCTCGACAGCACAGGATCAGTCATTTCGAAAGGAAAATCAACTAAACCATTCATGTATCATGCGTGCGTCTTTCGACCGGGAGATGGAAATCCCCCGTTGCCAGCGATATCGATGTTAGCTCAAGACAACTCCGCAAGCACGATCAGCGATATGTTGTCCATGCTATGCAAAAACTTCAAGAAAGTGCATCGCCGTGATTTGCGTATCAGAGCAATTGTGACAGATCAAAGTTACGCGAATATTAATGCCATTTTAGACGCGCTGCACCTAGGACCTTTGGACAAGTACATTGATGAATTATGGTTGAAATCAAGCCACGAACTTAATGAAAAAACTATCATAAAATTGTGCTACTCTCACGTAATGCACAACGCTTCGGCACAAGTGAAGAAACACTTTCCCTTTCTACGAGCAAAGGTTACCAAACCAATTAAGGTCTTTTTTGCCAGGATGGCTCTAGCGGAAACGTCGCACGAATTATGTGCTTCTTTCCGTAACATTGCAACACTTCTATTGAGCAAGTATTCCGACAACAGTGTGGAACAACTTATTAACTCTATTGAAAATGAAACAGAAACTGAAAGTGACACAGACTTTAGCGTCGCCTACGATCTGGATCTTCCCGGGAAAACTTTACGCGCGACTACCGAGGTGGGTAAAATGTTTTCCCAAATATCTACGGAAGTAGAGGCTTCAGCTGCTATACAGGGGGTTAAGAAGAATCCCCTGTATTCGCCCAAATTAAATGAATATCTTCTGACATTCACTATGCCATTTGCTCCTCTGTGGTCCAGCTTGCACGTGCCAGTGCAGACAAATACACTTGTAGAGTGCTGGCACAAAATCATGAAATATGACATCATGCGCGGAGAGAGAAAGACACCCAGAGAATTTGTGACCAAAATGTATCGTTCAACGAAGCAACGGGTGAATGAAGCCAGGTCTGGAGTCCGACAAGAAAGCAAGCGACCGCTTGACACTGAGTTTGAAGAAAAATGGTGTAAACATAAACGACCTTGCAAAAAAGTAAGGTCACACACTGACATGGCGCGTCAGATGGTTGTCCGAGAAAAAGAAAAAGTTCTTAGAAGAGAAGAGGAGAAGATCGCAATTGAAATTGAGGGACATTCTACAGAAGAAGCAGAGGTGGAGATCTCTACAATTACATGCGCAGAAGACCTTGCAAACAACCCTGATATCGTTTTTTATGGCGAAACTTCTGAAAAAGCGTTGAATTCCAGAGGTGAAGAACAATCCTTCGAAGAAACATCAAATCCTGTGCTAATATCAAGCAATACCGAAAGGGGTGTTTGCAATAAAAATTCTTCAACTCTGACGAAGAAGCAAAATAATAAGGCCAAGGGACCACTATTACGACGCCTAAAATTTGAAGTTAAAAAATTAACTAAAACATCAAAGAAATCGTCAGTCTCAGACGATATGAACGCCCCTTCAAACACAGAGAAGGAAATGAAGCCTGACCAACAATTTGAAGAAGAGAAGCAGTCCACAGAAGAAGAAAATTTATCTCATCACATAGGCCCATACGTTCCTGATGATCACGATTTCAAAAGTCTGGAACCCAGGTCGTGGATCAACGATAACATCGTTGATGCGTTCATTTGCTCACGAGTGTCGCTCTTTCAAGAAAATGCGTCTTCAGAACAAGCCAGCATGTTTCATATGGACACTAAAATTGTAGAAAGCCTGAAGAAACATGGCATCACTGACCGAATCTTAGCCTACGGCCTTAGAGAAAAACTTTTAGAAAAAGACGTGATAATATGTCCTGTGAACATTCAAGGAAACCACTGGATTTTGTGCTTACTTTGCCCAAATCTTGAACTAATAGTATGCCTGGACAGCACTCATCAAGAAAATAGGCCGATCTTTGAAATGTTGTCACAGTTTTTGGGAGCACTCAAGTGGATACAACCAAAGGAATTAAAAAAATTCGAATGGAACTTCAATGCACCTCTGGACATCGAGCGTCAGAAGAACGGTTTTGATTGTGGAGTGTACGTCTGCTTATGGGCAGAAAAAGTATGTGGAATCGATGTAACTCTAAAATCTTCTGGTGAAAAAAGAAAATATATTTTGAATGAGTGTAAAAAAAACTACAAAGTTAAACAATCATGCGACGTTATTACGAAACAAATTTGGGATGTACCGAAATGGTCTGAAAATATTTCTATCTCAACCGAAGTTCCACTAGGATTGTCATCCACTGCTGATTTCATGGCGGAAATAAGGTACAAAAGATTTGTGGGGAGATTCAAAGAAAATATATAACTTATTCAAATATATATAAAATCGGAGTATTTCGGTAAAAACAATGTAATTACGTTCGGACGGATCATTTTGATACTTGATAGACACATGTAAAATCGCAATCCAATACTTTTTTGTTCGTTTAATTTTATGGAAAAAAAATAATGGACAGAAATGTGAAATTCACAGAAAACTACACAATTACGATTACAACGTATTTACTATTTAGTTTTTAAATAATTAAGAAAAATGGTAAAATTTAATATTTTTAGCAGACAAACAAACAACAAGAAGTATAATATACGTTTAAAAATTATTTTTCAAAGACAACACTCTTAAAGAGACCAATGTTGCACATGTTCACTGAATATCTTACTTTAAAAATAAATATGTTAAAAAATGAATTTACATTTTTAAATATTTACCAAAAAATATTAATTTTGCAATTATTTATGTTGTAAATTGAATCATGCATATTGCCGAAAATATTGCACGCAAGTGTGCCAAATTTCAGATCGATTGGAGAGAAAGAAGTGTGTTAAATATCCAATATAAGATTTGTAGCAGACAGAGAAGCAAACAAGAAGTGAAGTTGAACAGAAGTGTTGCATTGATTTTAGTTTGAATGAGAAGCGCGTTTTTATGACGAATGTGTGATAAGCAGCGAATTAAAGTAACGATTCGTTTTCATCAATATTTAATAAATGTACTAATGTCAAAGAAAACTAATTTATGAAAATCATAGTGATTGTAAATTGTTGTACATAAATTTAAACAGGTTTATATATTATGATTAATTATTCTATCTACTGCCATTATAGTATCAATAATCGTGGAATATTAATTCTAAGTTTCATGTACTAGCAGTTCTATACCAAGGGGGTTTTCGTATCATCGATATTAGACGCACATAGTGATGTGCTCGTGTGCAATGAGCCTCGCTTCTCAAATGGCAGGATTTAGGCATTGTTGATCGATGAGCAATATTTTTTATTTATGAAAGAGTTACAGCAAGCAGGCCCAAAAATAAGTTAGTTACAATAGTGCGTAGGTACAACATTGTCATTAGTAAGGCAGTTATAAGTAAGCTCATATAAAGTGAAAAAAACACTGTTTTAATGTATCATTTCAATAAGAAGGTCGAATTAACATTCATAGTAATGGTTCGAGGTTATAGTGTTATGTCATTGGTTTCTAATGCTTGTGTACAGTGAAATAAATATTTAGATGATGAATCCGGTTGGAATTCTGTTTAAAAAAAATTTTCATAATCTGACGGTGGGCGTTGCTTAACGATTCCATGATATGAAATCGGAAAAATCTAATGCTCTCATAGGTGGACAATGTATTTTGCAGATACGAGCTAGTAATAACTATACGTTTCTACAGTAACATGATATAAGGAGCTCTTAACAACATAAATATAGACACTCTAATAACCAATGTTGTAGGTTACATCAATTGCATCGTGCTGCATGTTAAAATGATGAATGAAATGATGGTGACAAGAATACAATGACTAAGAAGGNGCTTTAATTTTGCACTTCAACCTCTGATTATGAGTACATTAATAACGAACAATTAATAGTTATTGAAATAACGGTTTAAATGTTTCTATTTGTCTATGCATTTTAGGGAAAAAATTTCGTCATAATTAAGCAAAGTTTAAGGTCAACTATCAAATATTGAATTTAACAGATGTGTTTAATTTCTTATTGCCAGGAATCAATTTTTTTTTTGGCAGTGTAAATATAATTTCAATTCCATCAACATGTTTAAATATTTGAATGATAAAAACTTAATGATAGATAATGTTAAGTTGTCTTAGAAATCCATGTTGCTCTTGCGTTTGTTGCGCTTGCGTTGCGCCACTCGCCACTGTGGACCACTAGAGAGGCATCAAGTTTGGAGGGGTGCTAACTTGAATGAGGAGTTCATCTGAAAAAAATTATCATTTCTAAAAATTACAGTGTAAATCTCCTTTTTCACTACAGAAATACAGAAAAGGCCATAGTAACAGCTGAAATTGGCCATATTCTAGGGTGCAGGAATTGAAAAAAGGCCATAGCAACAGCTGAAATTGGACATAGATGCCTGGAGCCGAAATTCCATGAATATCTGAAGATCAGCGGCAAAATTTAGGCCTTCAAAAGATCTTGCCTACATATTTAGATTAAATTTCTTGCATTTTAGCTATTCTCAAATCTTCAACAATGCTAACTGCAAAACAGGAGGTACACCAGTTGCTGCATTGTTTTTAAAATTTCCAGTTTCCAATTGGTTGGATGAGGCTGCAAAGCACAATCCACAATTAGGTAATTTCAGATGCAATGCAAGTGTTTACTGCAATACCAGGGGTGTTAAAGATGCACTCATCAGAGATGGTTATGTAAGAAAATTTTTGGAAGAAAATCATGTTAGCAATGCATCTTGAAGACTGCCAGCACCGGATCTTGGGTGCTGTTGACATCACAGGGTGGA
>NW_025941247.1:104390-111151 GCF_000764305.2 Hyalella azteca | reverse complement strand
ATGCTATGCTATGCTATGCTATGCTACGCTATGCTATGATGTGCTATGCTATGCTGTGCTATGCCAGACTATGGTGCCGTTGCGACAGTGTGTTGAAGGGTGGCGAGTATAGTGCAGTGGCGACTTGTGTGTTGAAGGGTAGCGAGTATAGTGCAGTGGCGACAGTGTGTTGAATGGTGGCGAGTATAGTGCAGTGGCGACAGTGTGTTGAAGGGTGGCGAGTATAGTGCTGTGGCGACTTGTGTGTTGAAGGGTGGCGAGTATAGTGCAGTGGCGACAGTGTGTTGTAGGGTGGCGAGTATAGTGCTGTGGCGACTTGTGTGTTGAAGGGTGGCTAGTATAGTGCTGTGGCGACAGTGTGTTGTAGGGTGGCGAGTATAGTGCAGTGGCGACATTGTGTTGTAGGGTGGCGAGTATAGTACAGTGGCGACAGTGTGTTGAAGGGAGGCGAGTATAGTGCAGTGGCGACAGTGTGTTGAAGGGTGGCGAGTATAGTGCAGTGGCAACAGTGTGCTGAAGGGTGGCGAGTATAGTGCAGTGGCGACAGTGTGCTGAAGTGTGGCGAGTATAGTGCAGTGGCGACAGTGTGTTGAAGGGTGGCGAGTATAGTGCAGTGGCGACTTGTGTGTTGAAGGGTGGCTAGTATAGTGCTGTGGCGACAGTGTGTTGAAGGGTGGCGAGTATAGTGCAGTGGCGACAGTGTGCTGAAGGGTGGCGAGTATAGTGCAGTGGCGACTTGTTAGTTGACAAATTATGCTAATTTGTCGCTGGTTTTTAATCTCGTCGAGCTGAAGGTTAGGCAGCAACATAATCAAGGCCTGCAGCTGAGCTCGCTGCTGGGCGACGATATTTGTTTAATATTGATTTATTTTAATTCTTTCTAGATATTCTGGGAACCTGGATTACCTTGTCACAGTAATGTTCTCATTAAAGGTAAAGCATCGTCCCAAAGACTATAGTTGTAATGATGGCTATTTATAATAATAGTTTTCATTATTTTCGATATTAATAATTATAATATTAAATTATCATTTTATTATAATAAACTATCGAAGATAATGGTCAATAATTTTAGCGCATGGTAATTTTAAACTTGTCAGTTTTTTAACTCTTAATTTTATCTTTAACAAGAAACATCCGACCACTAAGCTGCAATTTCAAAGGTTTATCAGAAAACCATGTAAGGAAATATCATGGATAGAAGAAAAACTCAATTTTATAATAACATAAAGAATATGTTGTGAACATTTTTAATTTTTCTAATGAAAAAAATGCTATGCTGCTTCGGCCGACGCGTCTCTGGTTAGGCCGACGCCCTTGAAGGCAAAACCAAAAATTGCGTGTCTTCGACCACCTCAACCAATCTACACTCGGAGAAATAAGCGATATTTTGTCCAAATGAGACTCCCGTGCCCCCCTCCCCCTCATCCGTGCCCCTCCACGTGGCATCACCCCCCCCCCTCCCCCCGTGCAGAACAGGGCCAGTTTTTCTGGTCGCGGGCCCACATTCTTGTGAGGAACCCGCACGGTGGGGAGAACCCGACAATAGGAGAGCAATTTTAGCGACAATTGCTGCTGTAGTGCAGGTGCAACTGTTCACGAATGCTTAATGAGACTTATAACCCCTGCAAATGTATGGGAAACCTTCAACACTATACAGGGAAGCCATTAACCCAACAAATATACAAGAAAACCTTTACCCTACAAATAAACAGGAAAGCCATTAACCCTACGAAGATACAGGAAAGACATTAACCCTACGAATATACAAGAAAACCTTTAACCCTACAAATATATAGGAAAACCATTAAACCTTCAAATGTATAGGAAGACCTTTACTCGCACGCATGCTATAGGTCGCAATGTTCGTGCTGAGATGTGCGTTATTATAAGGGCTGAGGTGTGCGTTATTATAAGGGCTGAGGTGTGCGTTATTATAAGGGCTGAGGTGAGCGTTATTATAAGGGCTGAGATGTGCGTTATTATAAGGGCTGAGATGTGCGTTATTATAAGGGCTGAGTGTGCGTTATTATAAGGGCTGAGATGTGCGTTATTATAAGGGCTGAGGTGTGCGTTATTATAAGGGCTGAGATGTGCGTTATTATAAGGGCTGAGGTGTGCGTTATATCAAGAAAAACTGTCAGTACTTCTATTTGTGTGGCATGATAAACAAAGCTAAGATGTTGAATGTATTTTTTCAATCAATCAGAAGTAACGTTACAAAAATTATCAGGAGGATATGGAAGAAAGCCAATAAAGTTTAACTCTTGGCAATGAGGTTAAGTTGTAAGGATATGACCTGGTCCAGATATGACACCTAAATTGATAGCAATGTAATTAAGTATCGCTAAAATATATCATTTAGTAGTTATATCAAGTATAGTAAAAACGTACAAAGCTCTCAGTATTGCAAGCTTCTCACCAGCTCGGTGTGGCAGAACTGGACCGACAACTTTATTCATAAGAACACTTTTGGTCTTACAAAGATTCTGCCTTATTTATTTTATTCAAGATTTATTAAAAGACCAAAGGTTCACTCATAGACCAATTTTTGGTACCTCTAGATTAACAATCTGGGTAATTATTCTTGTGTGTAATAGTCCTAATTGTACACAAATAGTCTCAATTAGTTAATTGAAATTATGAACACTTGTTACGTAACACCACAGTTACGTAAGTAACGTCTGTTACGTAATTTGTTAAAAGTATTACGAATATTGAAAGTAACAAAACATTAAAGTTACTGAGCACGCGAAGTAGCGATTATTAAGTATTAGACTTGCGTTATATATAGTTAATATTGAGAATGTTATTTAGCCCAAAATGCAATGATCAACTTAGGTAAAAATAACAAGATGAATTTTAATCAAAATAGCATCGTTAATGTGAGCCGAAAACAAGGTTTATTCGTCATAGATTTGCAAAGGATTGGAAGAAAGTGAGTGAAATATTATTGGAAAGGGATGTTAAAATTGGAAGAAAGGGGAGGGAAAGATTGTAAAAAGGAGGGAAAGATGAGAGGAAAGTGCGTGAAAGGATTGGAGGAAAGGGATGTTAAAATTGGAAGAAAGGGGAGGGAAGGATTAGAGGAAAGTGAGGGAAGTGTAGAATCGAAAATATAAATTTAGTTTTGCCGTTGCTTTCTTTCCACTTAAGAGGCGCAATATAGTTTTTTGTATTCTGGAACGGGAGTCAAATAAGAGTTCTATATGTAAGTTAATTGTGGGTTTGAAATGGACTTTCATCACATTTGTTAATTATTTTATCATTGATGAGATTTAGAATGCCGGATGCGTGAAAAAAGAAATATAAATATTAAAAAGATCTACATGGGCCAACTTGCGAGTAATTTTTCACAGCATGCGCTGTGAAAAACAGCATGAATGAGACATGAATAACAGCGTGATAAGCGGCATGAAAAACGTGAGAATCAATGCATAAATAACTGCATCGAGAGTGTAGGTATGGATAATAGCATGAAAGTGCCATGAATAATAGGGTGAATGGATCATGAATAACATCATAAATACCTGCATGAATAGAAACGTGAATGAATTAAAAATGAATGCTTTAATAAGAGCGTTAATCGCATCGTGAATAATTAACTGATTGAATGCATTAATAACAGCGCGAATACATTAATAACGGCGTAAATGCATTATTACGGCGTGAATGGTGCATGAATTACAGCATGAATAGCATCATGCATACCTGCATGAATACATTAATAACGGCGTGAAAGCATCAATAACAGCTTGAATGGGTGCATGAATAACATCATGAATACCTGCATGGATATAAGCATGAATGAATTAAAAATGAATGCATAAATAACAGCGTGAATGACATCGTGAATCACGTCATAAATAAATGAATGAATGCATTAATAACGCGTAAATGAATTATTAACGGCGTGAATGGGTGCATGAATTACAGCATGAATAGCATGAATGCATGCACATGCTCTGCAAGCTCGCAGCCTTGGCATTCAGCGGCGCGCAGCTTCCGTCTCACTGTAGGGGGGCGGCGCCCCTCTCACATTCACTCATTCATGGTGCGTTACAGTGACATATTCCTGGTATTTCATGATGAGTAACGGGGAATTGGTGCGTTACAGTGACATATTCCTGGTATTTCATGATGAGTAACGAGGAATTGGTACGTTACAGTGACACATTCCTGGTATTTCATGATGAGTAACGGGGAATTGGTACGTTACAGTGACATGGGAATTGGTACGTTACAGTGGTATTCCTGGTATTTCATGATGAGTAACGGGGAATTGGTACGTTATATCTAGTCTACACTCAGAAAAAGGAATTGGTCCCACTGTCGAAATAGTGAGAGTGCTGCCACAGCATGAGAGGTGAGCGGACAAAGCTCTGATATACGTTTTTCTTTCCGGGCCAAAATGGGTCAAGGTGACTCACCCAAGGCAAAAAGTGCATCGCTATTGGACAAAGTCTCACTCGTTTATTTGAGTGGAGAGATTCCTATTAAAAAAATTATTTCTTTACATGCATAATTAATAATCATTGAGTAACGGTGCAGCTATCGCCGCTAAACCCGATGACCTTTGCACCGATTATGTTATAAACTTATCTTTCTTTAAATAACTAATTCATGCAGCGTAATTGTTTTCTATTTTCCTTATGTTACAGCTGTATTGCTTCGTTATAGCTACTCCCTCCTTCCATTATACGCTGGACCATTTACCTTATGTTACAGGTATATTTCTTCGTTATAGCTACTCCCTCCTTCCATTATACGCTGGACCATTTACCTTATGTTACAGGTATATTTCTTCGTTATAGCTGCTCCTTCCTTCCATTATACGCTGGAACTACAGCAGTTGACGCTAGAACATTTAAGAATTGAACACTGACATGTTGAAGAACCAGACACTGAATTGCAAAATGAGATCCCGTAATACTGAAGAATTTATAAATGGAATTAGAGAATTAGACGCTGTAGTATTAAATAATCAGTCAGTATAATCAAAGCGTTAGACCCGATAATTTTATAGAGTTGTCACTAGAATTGAAGCAATAGACTTGGTAATTTTAAATAGTTATTAGTCACTGGAATTCAAGAATGAATTCCAGTGAAACTTATAAAATCAAAGCATAATGGTCACTGGAATTGGATAATTATATTCTGTAATATTAAAGAATAAGACACTTTAATTGAAGAATGAGATCATTTTTCATCGGCTGGAAATTTTGGCGCTAAGGGAGCCTGGGCGACGGCCGCTGTTCTGTGTTTATAATCTGAAGGCCGTTAGGGCTTCACGTTAGTTGAGTTCCGGGCGTCGTGAGGTGTGTGTGTCGGTGTGTCTACCCCGCCTGATAATCTATGTGTACATGTGATTACTTTTAAAAATATATTGAAAAGGATTTAAAGTCTAATATACCGTGTTGATTATAATTCAGTTTGAGTTCTCATCTTTGTGCTCTGTTTAGTGTCTAGTGAGTGCTGCCATAATTCAAGTCAATTTTATTTCATTTGTTTCAGAATTTCGTAGTGTTAAAGTAAGTCAAGTGCAGCGTAGTGTACCGCATCCCGAGTTTCACTTTCGGCGAGACGTGACTCGACAAGTTACCAACGAAATCGAAAGTTAGACCGCAATGGCGTCTGCCTCGTGCCGTTTTCTTTGTTTGTGTCGATGTTTATTGTTGTTTTCTAGCTTTATTTTATCTAGTGTTGGACAAGTGCCGCTACCGCCTTTATCCAGCAATCCATCCCTACAAAATAGTCATGTTTTCTCCGCCAATCGCCACGGCGTCGCGCTGCCACCCGCCACAAGCCACAGTTCCTCTGGTGTTGGGGTGCCCTTAACTGCCACATCCCCACAGGGATCACGAGTTGGGGTTGCATTTACCCCGGGGGGTTCACGTGCAGGTGTTCCTCTCCCCCCTGCTCCTAACCAAGGGGGATTTAAATCCTCAGGAGGGATTTTCGGTCCCGTAGGTAAAGGGATCTTAGAAACCCGTCCACAAAACAGCCTGGGGATCGGATTTAGAACCCCCGAAGGGAACCCCTTCACCTTCAACGAGCTCCCCTCCTCCATAGAACTGGACAAGAACCTGTCCCCCGTCCCCCCATACTTCGTGTTCTCTGACGACGACGCCCCTCGCCGCACCCTGTCCATTGGGGGCCCTAAGACCGGGGGTCTGCTGCCCATCTCGAACCCCACCTCAGACCCCAAGCTGCTGAGGCTGCTCAGTGAGCCCGTGGTGAGGCAGAGGCTTGTGGCTGAGGCGGGGGCCAACAAGGCTCTTAAGATCAGCGCCATCTTGATGGCACATAAACAGGTGCGTGTAATACGTGCGTGTAGTGCGTGTTGTGCATGTAGTGCCTGCGTGTAGTGCGTGACTTGCCTGCGTGTAGTGCATGCGTATAGTGCGTGACTTGCCTGCCTGTAGTGTCTACGTGCAGTGCGTGTAGTGCCTGCGTGTACGTGTTGTGCGTGTAGTACCCGCGTGTAATGCCTGCATGTAGTGCCTGCGTATAGTGCGTGTAATGCCTGCGTGTAGTGCCTGCGTATAGTGCGTGTAGTGCGAGTAGTGCCTGCGTGTAGTGCCTACGTGTAGTGCGTGTAGTGCCTGCGTGTAGTGCCTACGTGTAGTGCGTGTAGTGCCTACGTGCAGTGCGTGTAGTGCCTGCGTGTAGTGCCTACGTGCAGTGCGTGTAGTGCCTACGTGTAGTGCGTGTAGTGCCTGCGTGTAGTGCCTACGTGCAGTGCGTGTAGTGCCTACGTG
>NW_025941247.1:26852-104088 GCF_000764305.2 Hyalella azteca | reverse complement strand
ATATATACCTCAGCAACCTGTTATCCATACCTCATATATACCTCAGCAACCTGTTATCCATACCTCATATATACCTCAGCAACCTGTTATCCATACCTCATTTATACCTCAGCAACCTGTTATCCATACCTCATATATACCTCAGCAACCTGTTATCCATACCTCATATATACCTCAGCAACCTGTTATCCATACCTCATTTATACCTCAGCAACCTGTTATCCATACCTCATATATACCTCAGCAACCTGTTATCCATACCTCATATATACCTCAGCAATCTGTTATCCATACCTCATAGGTATATACCTCAGCAACCTGTTATCCATACCTCATATATACCTCAGCAACCTGTTATCCATGTTTGTTATCGTCTCCATGTCGGCGCCACTCGATCCCTCAACCCGCCATTTATAGACAAAGGAATTTTTGTCGTCTTGTCTGCCTTTTCTTGTCAAAAACAGCAAAGCTTTGTCTCTAATAAATGATATTGCTGGTATTTTGCTGAAAATAAGGAAGTATAATCTAAATATTTATATATATTTATTTATATTTTATTATTATTTATTTATTAATAATATTATAATTATTATTATAATTATAATTAATAAATAATTATTAAATAATTATAATTATAATTATAATTTATTATTTATAATTTATTTATTTAATCTTATATTTATAGGTCTGTGGTAACTGTCATTTGACTTTTATGCAGATTTGTCTACCAGGAGATAAAGATTTAATCTTTTGTCTATATAGGGACAGGTAAACCTTCACTAATACTTAACCGTATAGTAGCCTGCCCTGGCAATTACAAACCGTTATCAAATTTATAATCATGTTAAGCATGCATATATGTAATTATAATGATGATCAAGTTAGGCATGCCTTACAAAATTTACAGGTTATAGCTGGTGCAAGATTTTATCAGCCATGAACCTACGATTATTTCAGGTAATAAAATATAATATAAAGATTATTAGTTTATATTGATGGAAAGCAGTCATATTATTAGTTTATATTGATGGAAAGCAGTCATATTATTAGTTTATATTGATGGAAAGCAGTCATATTATTAGTTTATATTGATGGAAAGCATCCCCTCGCCCCCGGGGAAACACGCGCCCTTGACAGCTAAATTACGCAAGGCGCCCCCAGCTTCCGGAACGCGCGCTACCTTAAATTATTTCCAAATAATGATAAATATTTCATATAAAATCACAATAATTTTTAGATTATACATCACACCTTTAGACCAACGATATTATTTTTACTGGGGAATGATGATGACATTACGATGATGCAGCGCAGTGATGAATTGCCTTCTGTTGAATTGTTCTGCCGATGATGATATGATATTTAATTAGTTTAGCTTATCAAAGATAACCACCCACACATCACTGCCTATATGTATAGTGTATTATATGTATAGTGAATTATACATGGCAGCAGTGATAGGATATCTCTACTTCCGCTTACATTCCACGTACTCGTGCGTCATTTTTTTGTAGTTTTGCTAGAAAAAAAAAATTTTTTGCTACTAAAACCTACGTGAGCTTGTAGGAGGCGCAGTAGCTACCTGCTCCTCACACTGAGAAAGTAAATGGGTCATATTGTCCTAATAGTGACACACTTTCTTACCAACAGCACGAGCAGACAGCGGAGGTGGCACTGATACGCCCTGTTGCCGGACTAAAATGGGTCAGGCTGACCCACACAAAAGCGAAAAGTGCGCCGCATTTTGGACAAAATCTCAATTATTCATTTGAGTGTATATGTCCCTTGTTCACATGACTTCTCTTATCCACGCAACAGCTGCATTGAAAAGCGACATAAATACATACAATTAACTAATTAATTTTTATTAATTGATTGTTTTAGTGCAATGATTCATTAATTAAAGTTCTGCAATTATCTTCACCCAAAAAATTGCGTCTCGATAAACGTTATATTAAATTCGTGTGAAATCGCGGATAAATGTTAATGACAGGTTCGTAACATGTTAATGACAAGTTCGTAACATGTTAACGACAAGTTCGTAACATGTTAACGACAAGTCCGTAACATGTTAATGACAAGTCCGTAACATGTTAATGACAAGTTCGTAACATGTTAATGTAACATGTTAATGACAAGTTCGTAACATGTCATAAGACAATCACAGTCGACATATAATTGCTTTAAGATCTTACGAATGAAAGTAAGTCATTATTTGGACCTTATGACGCATTATTTATTTTTTTGAGTGTAGCGGGTCCGAAACTTTTGGTCATGACCTCCATCCCCCGAGGGAGGGTGAGGGGACCAGGAGGTCGGGGGGCGAGGGGAGTTGGGGAGGAGAGGGGAGGGAGGGCGTATGTACGTGAGTGTTTGGCTGGCACGTACACGACGTGCAAAACAACGCGTGTTGCAATGGTGTTTAAAATCACTCAGATAAATGAGAGAGATTTGTCCGAATTTCGAGAAACTTTTTTTGCTTATGTAGGTCATTTTGACCCAGTTATGAAAGTCGCCCCCCGGGGAAGGGCGTATCAGTGCTACATGCATATAGTATGTCACCATTTAGACACTACGACCCATTCCTTTCCCTGAGTGTACTAATAAAATGAATTATTTATTATTGATGATAATAATTATTATGTTTGAGATCATATTCTGCAGCTGAAATTGTCATCAATTTTTACAACACTTCTCTTTAACTTCACTTCTAGATAACCTCTTTAAGATAACTTTAAGAACTTTAAGAAGAGATAACTTAAGAGTAATAATAATAAGAGAATAATAAGAAGAATAATAAAAATTCTTTCTTAAGAAATTTAAGAAAGAATAATAAGATAACTTTATCTTTTATCTTTAACACTTCTATCTGTCCATAGATCTGAAATTTTGCATACTTTGCGGAGACAATGCATGAATCAGTTGAATAAATACCTAATTTTAAAATTTACAAAAATTTTAAATATTAAAAGAAATTTGAACACTAAATTTTTTAATGTTTGAAAATAAAATTAGAAATTCATTGTACATGTGCAACATCGGAGACTCTGGATTCTTTAGAAGTGTTTTCTTTAAAAAGTTATTTTTAAACGCATATTTCTTAATTTTATTTCTGTTACTCATTTCTTTGGCATGCACTGAGAGAAATATGTGTGTCTGGATGACTCACTTTAAAGATAAATTCCAGGTATGACTTATTTGTGACTTCAAAAACGATTTGACGTCACAAGTGAGTTATACCTGAGATTTAAAGGGCCAATAATAGGTGAGTATGACCCACAAATGGGGCAAGTGAGACAAAAAAGTGCATCGCTATTTACACGGGGTTGACTCATCTAAGTGAGTCATCCAGACCCACCCATTTCTCTCAGTGTTTGACCGTTTTTTGCCCTGTCAATTGCTCCTGAACAATTTTGTGTTGTTTAAAATCCATTTTTTTGCGCTTTGTTCGTTTCCGTGGTCGTGACCTGAGCTTGTGCTACGCACTCAAAACAATTTATGTGTCATGTCCAAATAATGAAATATTAATTACAGCACGAGCAGTGAGCGCTGCACGTAGCACTGATACGCCCTTTTTCCGGGCCAAACTGTGTCAGGATGACTCAGATGAGGGCAAAAACTACAGCACTATTTTGGACAAAGTGTCGCTTATTTCTCTTAGTGTGCACTTAACTACGTGACACTAGCGTTGCTTTAACAACCTTCACTTCGCTCTATGTCATGCTAATAAACTTGCACTTAATTTACCTTAGACGGAAAACTTCAATTATATATGTTACTGAGTTATGAAAATTGTCTTTATTTAATATCACGGAACACATTATAACTATCAGCTGCACCCATTATACAATTTCTTACTATTTTACAACACGTGTCATAAGGAAAAATTCAATTCATATGCAGCCAATAAAACATTGTCCGCTGCATTTATTCTAACAACTAATAAATAGACCTATTCGATCCTTCAAACTTGAAATAATTAGGTTTTATGATGAGTTAATTTTAGGTTTACTTATACATTACCCGGCGTCAATGCTATTCGTACCTAAAGGCGTGGCAACGAGAGTTACCCTTAGTAGACAAAGGGGTAACCCAATCATTTGATTAAAATATAATCATCAATCTTTTTAACTTTAATTAAAAATTACTTAATCTCAATAAATAGGGACGCGGATACATCCTACACCGGAATGAGTTTCAAGGCCAAATAAAGATACCTAAAATGACTAATAATATTACAGATTCAACATACTCTTCATTACTGAAACATCGCTGATGTATGACGTCATCCTGACGGAACGATGACGTCATCACATCTGCGGAGACGTCATAAACAACAATTATACTACAGACCATTGTCTGTATTACCACAAACAACAATTATACTACAGACCATTGTCTGTATTACCACAAACAACAATTATACTACAGACCATTGTCTGTATTACCACAAACAACAATTATACTACAGACCATTGTCTGTATTACCACNGTATAGCGTGTACAAGGTCAGGGCGTATAGCGTGTACAAGGTCAGGGTGTATAGCGTGTACAAGGTCAGGGCGTATAGCGTGTACAAGGTCAGGGCGTGTAGCGTGTACAAGGTCAGGGCGTATAGCGTGTACAAGGTCAGGGCGTATAGCGTGTACAAGGTCAGGGCGTATAGCGTGCACAAGGCAAAGTGGTTCTGAATTACAGTCCAGTCGTACACTGAACTGTACACTGGATTGTACACTGGATTGTACACTGGACTATACACTGGACTATACCTTAGCGCAACCTCCCATTTCATTGGAAGGAAATATGAAGCACCGCCTATGTAGTGATGGAAAGAAAACGTTTTAGAATGAAGAAAAAATCTGAACTGCGTTCAGGGGAACACAAAAATCCTGCGAAAAGTGAAAAGACGCGAGCTGCGGGCCGGTGGCGAGAAGCAAGCAACAGCATCGTACATCAGGTGGCCCAAATGAAGGCGGATGAACGATAATCAGAGGCGGCGATCCATCGTGGCCTGGGACTGCTATGTCCCAAACAAATACTAAGGATACTTAGAATACTATGGGTGGAAGTCCTCTGAGTTAGCAGCAGAGCTTCACCTGGCCAGCCCAAGCCTGCTGGTAGCACAGGGAAACTGACGCGCCAAGTTCCGTGCCGCCCATCCTGTCAAAACATGTTAACTGACCGAATCAAATGTTTACACTAAAATTTACTGAATAAAATAAAAACAAAATGAATGAATATTAGGTCTTAATTCTCAGTCTAAAGTCTCAAATTAATATAGCGACCTAGCAGCTTTTCGAAGGAATAGTATTATCACCTAAATTCACAGGTTGTAATACTAGTGTAAACTTATAAAAAATTGAATGCGGTTGAAAGACAAGGAGGGTTTCAATATTAGGGTGAGAATAGTAGTGATATGGAGCCAGTTGTCCAGAAATTAAAGTGCCCGAAGCTACAAATTGCCACAACACTCGCAGCTTCAGTGATGGACAACCAACCTGCAGCATCCGGTCCTCTCCTGCGCTCTCGCAGAGACCTCTCCTCACTCCAGACGAGACGCACGCTGGAAGTCTCACTCCAGACGAGACACACGCTGGAAGTCTCACTCTAGACGAGACGAACGCTGGAAGTCTCACTCCAGACTAGACGCACGCTGGAAGTCTCACTCCAGACTAGACGCACGCTGGAAGTCTCACTCCAGACTAGACGCACGCTTACTCCAGACGAGACGTCCGCTGGAAGTCTCACTCCATATTGGAGACGAAGTGGTCGATCAAAAGTGTGGCGTGGTTGGCAGGTGTAAAGATTCTGCCAGATGGGCTGTCTCAGCGCCGTGCTGGACGCTGGAGCGAGCTTTAATCTTCAAAGTTAGATATGAAGAAGTTACGAGGGTTGCCCACACCGAATTAAATGAAATGTGGGGAATTGTAGAAGGCTAAATTAAATAAGGAATAACTCAAATCTAATGATAACTGTCTTCCAACCGTAATTATCTTGTGAAAGATAAGAATTTTCTACAACTGGTCTGTCACAAGGCTGTGCACTGGATTATTCACTGGACTGCACACTGAACTATGCACTAGACTTCACACCGTACTGTACACTGGACTGTGCACTGTACTGTACACTGGACTGTGCACTGTATTATATAATGGACTGTACACTGGACTGTACACAGGACTGTGCCTGAAGATGCTCAGTGCTGAGTGAAACGCGTCGCCATATTTTACAAACCTTGCATTTGATGGAATTTTAAGACATGTTGACACAACTATTCTACCTATAATTGAACAGCTACAGAAAAAACTCTAAAAAGGTTCTGAATTAAAATGGCAAACTTTATAACCAAACTTTAATGCAGATTTAATTGAAGACCAGAGAGTATTTCTTATTGACAATTTTGTTATTGTTTTTATCTATTCAGCGAATTAGGCTTTTGATATGAATTGAAACATATATGAATGCATATATAAACTGCCAATGCATGTTGCTAAGCTCGGTTAATTCATCAGATAAGCACCCTGAACCTCCAGATATTACCCTCAACCCTTCAGAAAACACTATAAACCATAAAAACTTCAATTAATTACCCTGAACCTACAAAAAATTACCCTACACTATCAGAATTACCGTAAATTTTGAGATAATTACCTAAACCTAAGACCTTGAGGAGAAAAGCTGCTGGCAACCCTGAACCTTCAAATAATTACCCTAAAACCTTTAGATAACACCTTAAAAACTCCAAGTTGTTTACCCTGAATCTACAAAAAATTACCCTAAACTGTCATATTTGCCGTAAATTTCGAGATAATTACCCTAAACCTGAGACCTTGAGGAGAAAAGCTGTTGGCCTTGGCGGTAGCGGGGAGCGGGGTCCGCATCACTCAGAGAAGTCAACGAGATTTTGTCCAAATATTGATGCATTTCTTGTTCTTGTGCGAGTCATTGTGACCCACTCAAAAAGGCGCATCATTGTTACGGGCAGAAAGTGTGTCAGTTTTTGGACACCATGACCCATCATTTATTTCAGTGCGACTGTCGGCCGAGCCTCGCCTCGCGGTCCCTCACAGTCTGGCCATAACTCCGTGCACGCACAGAAATGAGCGAGATTTTGTCCAAATAGCTAAGCATTTTTTGCAGGAGGAACTTATATCCAAAAAGCGATGTATTTTTGCCCTTTTCTGGGTCATCTTGACCCAGTTTAGCCCATCAAAAGGTTTTTTTTAGGGGTTCGTCTGTTCTTTGCTCGTGCTGGAGGTTTGAAAGTGTATCACAATTTGGACAATGTGACTCATTTATTTTCTGGGTGGCATCATCGTTTTGATCCCTATATATGTAACATATAAATAAACTAAAAATAATCCCTTTTCCATTGAAAACGGTCAATCAACGTTGAGAACATGACAAATTTTCTTGATATTTTCGTAATATTAGACATTTTCGGTTAATTTGCGATTGAAGTTATAAATGATCTCATTATCTTAATGCTCTCATACAAACTCATGACAGACATGAAATGACGAAGCTGAGTCAACTTATGTTCATTGAGTTTATAACAATTTTATGCTTTTTGGGTTTGGCAACTTTGATGTTTAAGATCGCAGAGGTCGGAGACAAATGTTGTTCTAAAAGCGATAATTTCTTATCTTTGGAGTTCAGTGACATCGTCAAATATTCTCTAAAATTGAAATTTCCTGTCGTTTACTTTAAGTGACGATAACAATTATTGTTTTGATGTGATACACATTGTCGTACCTCGAGAACAGAATTTTTCTAACGGACCATTTTTCGTTGGGGTTCACTTACATCCTTAAAGCTAAGCTCCCAAAGACGTCAAAATTAAAGACGTCATACATTCTCATAAAAAAATATAACTCAGTACTCACTGCAGTGAGTGACAGAGAGCGCATTTTCTCGTCGACGAAAACGTGAAGTCACGGACGGACAGACAGACAGACGGACACACAGACGGACAGACAGACAGACGGACACACAGACTGACAGACGGACACACAGACGGACGGACACACAGACGGACGGACACACAGACGGACGGACACACAGACGGACGGACACACAGACGGACGGACACACAGACGGACAGAGAAACAGACGGACGGAAGGACATGACGAGCACAATAGCGCCTTTTTTCATAAATGAGAAAATGCGCTAAAAAGAAACGCGGAATATGTTCGTTACGAGTCACTGCTCCACTGCCCAGCCTAAAAGCAGTGAAGCAGGCACGGTTCATTGCCCTCTTCCACGTATGCTACACCTGGCATTCTGTTCTCACCTATCCTTCACGCGTCCACATTCCGCCGCTCACGTATCCATGTTTGGCCGCCGCTGATGAGTCACGCACGCGTCGCTGGACACGCACGGCTGCACGTGCTGAAAATGGTGTACGTGTGAGTGATTATGTTTGTGCATGCAGAGTATTTCAGAGCACCGTACCATGAACAACGTATCACGTGCCCGTTAGCGTATCACGTACCCTTAGTGTATCACGTCCGGGTTGCGTATCACTTGCCCGTTAGTGTATCAGGTGCCCGTTAGTCTCACGTACCCGTTGGTATCACGTGCTCGTTAGCGCATCACGTGCCCGTTAGCGTATCACGTGCCCGTTAGCGTATCACGTGCCCATTAGCGTATCACGTGCCCGTTAGCGTATCACGTACCCATTAGCGTATCACGTGCCCGTTAGCGTATCACGTGCCCTTTAGCGTATCACGTGCCTGTTAGCGTATCACGTGCCTGTTAGCGTATCACGTGCCTGTTAGCGTATCACGTGCCTGTTAGCGTATCACGTGCCTGTTAGCGTATCACGTGCCCGTTAGCGTATCACGTGCCTGTTAGCGTATCACGTGCCCGTTAGCGTATCACGTGCCCGTTAGCGTATCACGTGCCTGTTAGCGTATCACGTGCCCGTTAGCGTATCACGTGCCCGTTAGCGTATCACGTGCCCGTTAGCGTATCACGTGCCTGTTAGCGTATCACGTGCCCGTTAGCGTATCACGNCACTCACCCGCCTTCTGATCACTCACCCGCCTTCTGATCACTCACCCGCCTTCTGATCACTCACCCGCCTTCTGATCACTCACCCGCCTTCTGATCACTCACCCGCCTTCTGATCACTCACCCGCCTTCTGATCACTCACCCGCCTTCTGATCACTCACCCGCCTTCTGATCACTCACCCGCCTTCTGATCACTCACCCGCCTTCTGATCACTCACCCGCCTTCTGATCACTCACCCGCCTTCTGATCACTCACCCGCCTTCTGATCACTCACCCGCCTTCTGATCACTCACCCGCCTTCTGATCACTCACCCGCCTTCTGATCACTCACCCGCCTTCTGATCACTCACCCGCCTTCTGATCACTCACCCGCCTTCTGATCACTCACCCGCCTTCTGATCACTCACCCGCCTTCTGATCACTCACCCGCCTTCTGATCACTCACCCGCCTTCTGATCACTCACCCGCCTTCTGATCACTCACCCGCCTTCTGATCACTCACCCGCCTTCTGATCACTCACCCGCCTTCTGATCACTCACCCGCCTTCTGATCACTCACCCGCCATCTGATCACTCACCCGCCTTCTGATCACTCACCCGCCTTCTGATCACTCACCCGCCTTCTGATCACTCACCCGCCTTCTGATCACTTACCCGCCTTCTGATCACTCACCCGCCTTCTGATCACTCACCCGCCTTCTGATCACTCACCCGCCTTCTGATCACTCACCCGCCTTCTGATCACTCCGTGTTGAATTGCAGGCACGTTTTGCTACACTCAAAAAATTATTCGGTCTTATTGTGCAAATAGTGACGTACTTTCTTACCTAGTGCATTTGACGTTTAAATAACGTAAATTAAATGTAAATGATTAAATCCCAATCTATTTACTTGATAGTTTATATGCTTCTAAATTTTTGGTTAGCTTTCGATTTAAGCAAACTAATTATTTAAGTACGGCTTTTCGCATTACTTCTTTTTTTGCCATCATTTAAAAAAATTTTTCTCACCTCTGACGATCCTCAAAAATCAAGAAAACTAAAGTTCGAGAAATAGTCCAAAGACTTGGCCTTTTTTGGCCTGTATTGGCCTTTTTTGGCCTGTATTGGCCTTTTTTTGGCCTGTAGTGGCCTTTACTAGACTGCCAACGGCCTCCGTGCCAGCGTTCTCCCCGCAACAGAGCTCGCCAGAGATTAACCTTTTGTCTCTGCTAATTTAATCCTTGACAAGGACGTTCAATAGGATTTTTTGTAAGAGTTTTTGCCTGCGTCCGTTAAAAGAAAATTATTATACGTTTTCTAAATCAGGCACGATTGATTCAGTGAAAATCAATCAGCCGGGACAAATGAATATATCATTCTCTTATTAATATATTATATATCATTCCTCCCAATAATATATTATGTAACATTCTCTCATTATTATATTATATACCATTCTCTCATTATTATATTATATACCGTTTTCTCATTAATATATTATATACCATTCTCTCATTATTATGTTATACACCATTTTCTCATAATTATATAATACACCGTTCTCCCTTTAATATATTATACACTATTCTCCCATTAACATATTTTATACCATTGTCTAATTATTATAGGTCCCGGTATTATAAAACATCCTCATATTAATATATTATATACGTGGTACAGGCGTGTGGTACAGGCGTGTGGTACAGGCGTGTGGTACAGGCGTGTGGTACAGGCGTGTGGTACATGTTGTGGTACAGGCGTGTGGTACAGGCGTGTGGTACAGGCGTGTGGTACAGGCGTGTGGTACAGGCGTGTGGTACAGGCGTGTGGTACAGGCGGTGGTGCTGCCCTCTATATGAAGAGGTTCATGGTTCACTCAGAGAAATGAATTGTTCTTTGTCCGAGTATATATAACGATGCACTTTTTAGCGCATTTTCTCATATATGGAAAAAATGCACTATTGTGCTCGTCATGTCCGTCTGTCTGTCCGTCCGTGACCTCAAGTTTTCGTCGACGAGAAAATGCGCTCTCTGTCACTCACTGCAGTGAGTACTGAGTTATATTTTTTACTCTTATGTGGGTCATCCTGATCCAGTTTGGCCTCGCAAAAGGTGTGTCAGCGCTACGTCTGCGTGTACGAAAATGCGTCGCTATTTGGACATCGTGACTCATGTACAAGTTAAACATATTAGAATTTTGACGTGAATTGCAACTCTAACATCGCTTTAAATATCATTATTATAAATCTAATGAAAGTTTAAAAAAAGACATATGTATTATTTTCATTCGTCTATTAACTAAGATTTTTTTAATTATCATCTCTCACGCACACGCAGGCATTCGACGTAATAAAAGCGTATAACTCACGTTTCTTGTAGAGACGAGCACGTATATGTTGGATATATGTGAAGATATGTTATACGGGTTGTATACGTTAAATGTATTATAGCATACAATTTTGAACATTTTGCGTTTATCGACAACTGCCGAAATAAAAACTTTCATTGTGTAATGAGTGCGATATTTTGCGCCTTGTGTACTTGATACATTACTCGTCCTCAATGTTATTCGTACCTAAATGCCTGGGAACGGGAAATACCGTCATGGAGTATCTGTCATAGTAATTTATCCCATTTATTTGTGTGGAGTATTTATACCATTTATTTTTGTTTTTGAGTGTTTATAGTTAATTATTAATAATAATTGTATTATTAGTTATTATTAATAACTATGCAGTATTGGTCCCAGTCTGCTGGATTAATTGTTTATCCCAGATATCAGTAACATATTTAGCGGGCTCGGACCTAAAGGTTCGGTCCGGTAATATCCCCGCGACTGCGGAATGCCGGAAAAAACTCGGACGTTGGGGGACGGCAGCTCCCCGGGGGCGTTTTGGGGACCTTGATCTTTTAGGGACGCGTTCCCGACACGCGGTGGGGAAAGATGGGGAGTTGCAGGCTTCAGCTGGGGGCGTAGAATTAATAGGGAATGATTACGCCGAGACCAGCCCCTTACGTGGGGGAGTTATTATTTAATTTTTTTTTATTCTCTAATTCTGTATTTTCTCAACTCTCCTACACTTCAGATATAAAACGAGTTATTTATTAAACATACAAAATTGTTGTGCAATTTCAGACATTAAACTATCATTTATTATTTTTAAATGGGACGCTTTTTCCGAAACCTGAAGATTTTTTGCGGATTTTTTCACCATAAGTTTAAAAATATGGCCATTTTCAGGATTTTTTCGAATTATCGGTGGTTATTGAGATTTAACGTTAGAGAAGATCATAAAGGATACTCGTAGCTTTAATTAACATTCCACCTACTATAGTTCGTGATAATTGATGACATTTGTCATAAAAATATTGTCGTTATTGTATACCGCGCGTTGTATTTGTAGGCAAAATGATAACGAAGCGGCAAAGTTATTTTCGTTTTTTGTTTCACTTTCACATCACAAAAAATGTTCTCCAAGGATGCGGTTGCTCGTATTTTTTTCCGTTGCTTTTCTATCCACTGCCTGCACTCAAAGGAATGAGTGAGATATGTCTAAATAGCGATGAACATTTTTCTCTTGTGTGAGCCATCTTCACCCAGTCGGGCCTGTAAAATGGCTTACCAGTGTGGTACAAGCGTGTGCCACACTGATAATAATAATATATCTCATTGTGCAACATATATATGTTGCATAATATATCTCATTATATATTAATCTCATTATATCTCATTGTGCTACATATTATATATCTCATTATTTAATAATATATGCAACAACTCTCTAATAATAGTGCAACAACTCTCTGCACTGTTGAAAATAACGCACAAAAACGGTCAGAACGTTGTGCCCCCCGTGAAAATAAACCGTCTCACCGTTTTTTTTTCGTATGTTGTACGGGTTTATAGTGTTAAATTGAAAAAAACGGCGACATGGAGTTTTTTCTCACGTGCCGGCCGTTCACTGAAATACCGATAATACCGTTTACGGTGATTTTCGAACAGTGTTCTGTGTTTGAAGAAGTGTTTCACCATTTGGACACTATGGCTCATTCATTTGTTTTGATGTGCGTTCCCAGCATTAATCTGACATTGAAATAACGTTTATTTGACGTTTAAATAACGATATCAACTGGTAATAAACGTGGTTTCAATGTCATTTGCCTTCAGAGTTACAGCTACTGGGTGTGGCAGCGGCTAGTTTGATCCTGCACTGCCATGCCACTTTTTGCACTAATTTTGCCTTGAGGGTTGCACTAGTTTTGCCTTGAGGGTTGCTCTAGTTTTGCCTTGAGGGTTGCACTAGTTTTGTCTTGAGGGTTGCTCTAGTTTTGCCTTGAGGGTTGCACTATTTTTGCCTTGAGGGTTGCTCTAGTTTTGCCTTGAGGTTTGCACTAGTTTTACCTTTAGGGTTGCACTAGTTTTACCTTGAGGGTTGCTCTAGTTTTGCCTTGAGGGTTGCTCTAGTTTTGCCTTGAGGGTTGCTCTAGTTTTGCCTTGAGGGTTGCTCTAGTTTTGCCTTGAGGGTTGTTCTAGTTTTGCCTTGAGGGTTGCACTAGTTCACTAGGTTTGCCTCATTTCCATTCTTATCGAAAATCATATAAACTTTCTGAGTTCGCAAGCGAGCTCTGGCATGCATGGGTAACTTAGATAATTGAGATGACTTCTACCTATTAATTATTTTCCTTCTGTATATTAACTAAAATGCTAATTGTTGATTTCGGTTCTGCAATTAAAATTTATGAATTATACCGGAATGCAATGCGAATATTTTTCTAGCCTTCATGGAAAGTTCATCTATGAGTCTTTATCTATTGTTGTTATTTATTACCTACGTTACATTCACGTCTATGAACATATGTGTGTCCGATACTAACACGTCACCCTGTGCAGATGCGTTAATAAGTATAATGCGTTAATGATCATAAAAAATAAATAATAATATAATAACATCCATGAAATAATGTACTGAATTACAATATAATAAATAATTAATAATAATATTCATGTCATTTTTACGCAGGTGGTGGGAGGCCAGATCACCTACGCCAGCCTGCGTGTCTCTGAGACTAACTGTCCTGCTAGCCGCGTCAACAGCCTCAGAGGCTGCCTCGTGGACGCCTCACAGGTGAGACGGGGGACAGCCTCAGAGGCTGCCTCGTGGACGCCTCACAGGTGAGACGGGGGACAGCCTCAGAGGCTGCCTCGTGGACGCCTCACAGGTGAGACGGGCAGCTTACGTTGAAATAACGTTGATTGAATAACGTTGCTTCAACGTTTTTTAAATATCGATGTCTTAACATTGATTGAATAACGTTGATCTAACTTTGTTCTATAAACGTTGAAATAATGCTAAAATAAAGCGTTGTTTAGGTAACGTTGATTAGAAATTGTTTAAATATCGTTGTTTCGACAATATTTGAATATGGACTAAATAACGGTGATTATGTTATCAACTTGTAATTTACGTTGTTCTATCAAAATCAACTTGTAATCAACGTCGTTTTTTCAGAATCAATTTGTAATCAACGTTGTTCTATCAAAATCAACTTGTAATTATAACGTATATTCAACGTCGTTTCAGCGTCATTTGCTCGGATGGCGTGTTTTCTCCATGGCCTTACCAGCATCTCATTGCTTGCAGTATAATGTGCATTATATACATTAAAATATATGTATATATATTTAATTATTTATTTTATTATAATATACATTGGGCAGTAAAATATATAAGTTACTTAATCATAACATACACTATACAGGCCAATGGAGTTTAGTGGAAACATTTGAGGCTATGAATATCACGAAAAATATAGTCAAAGAAAATATACTCGCAATGAAAACGTTTGAAAAATACTCCCAATCTGGCGCCGTGTTAACCAATTTGTTAAATTTCAAAGCTTCCATTTCAGTTCTAATTCTTATCAATAGAGCAGCGAAAATAGAAGCCTAGGTATGATAGTAAAAACGTTAAGATTTTTATAATGAAATATAGCATCTACTAAAAATTTTAGTCAGAACGCCTCTTTCATTGTAGCTATTTCGAAGCTACAAGGAAATAGCTACAAGAGCTGAAGCTTGAATAGATAAACAGCTTTAACAGCTGTAGCTGTTACAGGAAAACAGCTACAACAGCTGTAGCTGTTGCAGGAAAACAGCTTTAACAGTTGTAGCTATTACCTGAGAACAGCTACAACAGCTGTATCTGTTACAGTAAAACAGCTACAACAGCTGTAGCTGTTACAGTAAAACAGCTACAACAGCTGTAGCTGTTGCAGGAAAACAGCTACAACAGCTGTAGCTGTTACAGTTAAACAGCAACAACAGCTGTAGCTGTTACAGGTAAACAGCAACAACAGCTGTAGCTGTTACAGGTAAACAGCAACAACAGCTGTAGCTGTTACAGGTAAACAGCTACAACAGCTATAGCTGTTACAGGTAAACAGCAACAACAGCTGTAGCTGTTACAGTAAAACAGCTACAACAGCTGTAGCTGTTACAGGTAAACAGCTACAACAGCTGTAGCTGCACCAGGGCTACAGCAAAACATGAGCCCTCTAACGACCCTGACCTTTAGAACCCTTAAAGGTTCTCGCCCAGCGCCGCCACATTCACTGCGTTAGTTAAATGAGTGTTCGCGTTCAAATTATTTTATATTTATACGCTGATACTATTTAAATTAATCTGATAAATTTTATGTGATATTGTAGCATGTAGCGGGTCGCCATATTTTACTGTATTGTGAAGGTTCTTCACTTATTTTAAACTGAATTATTCAAAATCTTGGCCGTATTATCGCTGGCCATGGTCTGGGGAATAGTTAATCGAGCTTCAATTTTAATCAAAATTCAAGTATTGATTGAATTAAAGTTTCGACTGGAATTGATTATTTAATGGTCGTGTCGCCTAAATACTCAATAAAGGTTATTAATTGAAAACATTTTATTCACCACAGGATTCATACATTTGCGAGGTGGCCTTCTGGGATCGACCGTGGCTTAACGTCACCAGAATTCTGGATGAGAAGACTGGGTGAGTAGAGGTTTTTATTATTTATGTTGTTATTTAACCATAACATGTTGTTTAACCTGTGTTCTAACCAAACATTATGTGTGTAACCTGTCATATTTGACCTCATGTTTATACTCTGTTATATGAGCTGTTATTTAAAATACCTGTTTTATTTAGCCTGTTATTTAGTCTGTGTTATTGAACCTGTTATTTAATCATAACCTGTTGTTTAACCATTATCTAAAGTGTGTAACCTGTGTTATTAAACCTGCTGTTTCACCACTATTATTGAACCTGTTTTCGATTTTATGGTTGAACCTCTTCACTAGGAATTTTAAAAACAAAGAAGTTTACCAAGAAATTCACAATAGTTTTGTAAAGGAAAAAGTTTCGGAGTTCAGCTCCATCGTCAGTTCGAAAAACCTAGAAAAAAACTACAATCAGATTATATTCTAAACTTTACAGTCGGATATCAAAACCTAAAATTGACACAATAAAAGGTAAATCCACCTAAAATACCACATCAAGACTTGTCTGTCTGCTTACAGTCTCGATTGGGCATAGGAACTGCATGAGAACGGCTTATAAGCAAGGCTTTTATTTGAAAATATAAAAGAATTCTAAAATTCGAAAGTCAGAAAGACGGGTTATATAAGCTGAAATTTTGAAATCGTTGCATGTCGGACACCGGGACATCGCACTGCCCGGCATTAATTCGAAGAGCTGAATGAGGGGGATGTGCAAGTAGATTTCCTGTTCGATAAATCCTTCTTTTATGGTCAGCCGCTCTAAAATAAAAGTTGTGTGACGTCATACCGACTTACACTGATGCGCATTGCGCACAACTGAATTTGTAAACCAGAGACGATCGCATCAAGGTAGGGAGTGTATCTTTATACCTAAAGAAAGAGTTTATCTTGAATTATGTATTGCTGACGCCTCATTGTACCCCATATTGTACGTCATTGTGCCCCATATTGTACGTCATTGTACCATATTGTACGTCATTTTACCCCATATTGTACGCCATTTTACCCCATATTGTACATCATTGTGCCCCATATTGTACGTCATTGTACCATATTATACATCATTGTACCCCATATTGTACGTCATTGTGCCCCATATTGTACGTCATTGTACCCCTCATTGTACGTCATTGTACCCCTCATTGTACGTCATTGTACCCCATATTGTACNAATGAACCAAGAGAAAGTGGGTCAAATGAACCAAGAGCAAGTGGGTCAAATGAACCAAGAGAAAGTGGGTCAAATGAACCAAGAGCAAGTGGGTCAAATGAACCAAGAGAAAGTGGGTCAAATGAACCAGAAGAAAGTGGGTCAAACAATCTTTTACGTGGGGTGAAATTATTTTGTGTTTTTTCTGGACTGCTTGAGAATTGCACTTTCCAGCAAACCAATGACATGTTGCGGACCATTTCGTATAGATTTTTAAGGCAGGCCTACATCTATATGACTCATCAGTTCACTATTAGTTATTTATCAGTTAGGCATCATTTAATTTAATCCCATGTCCTCTTAAGTATAAGGCGTAGCTTTAATTTTCTCACCGTAACTCCCGTTACCAGGCCTATAGTTATTAATAAAATGTATAGACTTAAAAGTGTTAAACTAAGTTATATCAACATTTTATATTAAGTTATATTAACCATAATCATAACCATAACCACTACCAAAGGAACTGCCCGGTGGACACTACCGGACCGCACTACTAGGTTACAAAAAACTATTTACATTAAAAAGTGTTACACTAAGTTATATTAGCACTTATTACGAGTGTTACACAAAAATAACCATAACCACTACCAAAGGAACTGCCCTGTGGACACTACCAGACCGCACTACCAGTGCGTGGTGTCACTGCTCTACCACCCCAACCATCTCATGCCGCTCAGGGTAGCGCACGGCGACGACAAGGACAAGCTCAAGTGCAACAAGAAGGTTAGGGTAACTTTAGGGGTGACTTTAGGGGTAATTTTAGGGTAACTTTAGGGGTGACTTTAGGGTAACTTTAGGGGTAACTTTAGGATAACTTTAGGGGTAACTTTAGGGTAACTTTAGGGGTAACTTTAGGGATGACTTTAGGGGTAACTTTATGGGTAACTATAGGGGTAACTTTAGNCTTATCAGCGCCTACATGCAGGTTAGTGATAGCAACCTGCACAAACCTGTGTCTCTTATCAGCGCCTACATGCAGGTTAGTGGTAGCAACCTGCACAAACCTGTGTCTCTTATCAGCGCCTACATGCAGGTTAGTGATAGCAACCTGCACAAACCTGTGTCTCTTATCAGCGCCTACATGCAGGTTAGTGGTAGCAACCTGCACAAACCTGTGTCTCTTATCAGCGCCTACATGCAGGTTGGTGGTAGGGACCTGCACTGCGATGGTGGAAGCATGAATTACATCTTAATTTGGACCAAATCTTCGCTCATTTCTCTCAGTGCGCACACATGTATATTTTCCATTCATCATCTGGGACACAACTTTCACTTATTTATTTGAGTGCACATGTTATCCATGCCTCTATTGCATGAAAAAAATACAAAAGTCTCCCTTATTTCTCTGAGTGCTCTATATTTCCCAGGCGTCGGCCGGGACGAAATATCTACTGACGGTGGAGGTAGCGGAAACCACATGCCTTAAAGGGACCACACTGGGGACCCAGCGGTCCCAGTGTCCCCGGGACCCCACAGAGGACCACGAAATATGTGTGTTTGTGGTCCTACATCAGCCATGGCTGCCTTCGTCACATCTGCTCAGCGCTAAATGCTTTGATAAAGACGAAGCTCATCGTCACAATCCTGAGTTTCTGCTGTCATCGTCCGTGTTCCATGCCACGCAAGGTGCGTGACACGCAAGTGACGTGGAAATAATTGGTTACATTCTATTTTATTCCAATATTAAATATTTAAGTATCAGTGTAAAAGTTCATTAACAGTGATAGTTCATTAACAGCGTAATAATTCACTAACAGCGTAATCATTCATTAACAGCGTAATCATTCATTAACAGCGTAATCATTCATTAACAGCGTAATCATTCATTAACAGCGTAATCATTCATTAACAGCGTAATCAATCATTAACAGCGTAATAATTCATTAAAAATATGAATACCAGCAGCCGCCTCGTCCTCGGCCGCGGGTACCTCGCTACCCTCGGCGGCCGTTACCCTCAAGCCCGTTACCCTCACCCTCTCCGGGGGGCAGAGCGCCCCTGACGTGCCCCACGACGCACAAACGTCGCGCGTCGCGCAGTTCGTCGTTGACGAGATCAACAAAAATGACGTCGGCGACCACGACTTTGACTCGCGAGCGCACGACGAATCTCATGAACTTGACGATGATTTTTCCCGCGAGTTGGACGATGATGATGGATACTACCAGCTCGTCAAGGTCCACAAAGTTCTGCCGCTGGTAAGTTCTGAGAACTTCAAGTGGAAACTTGAAAGTTTGATCTTTGAAAGCCGTTTAACTTCGCTCTCTGATTCTCTGATTCATGGAACTAGAACTTATGAGGCATCACAGTTTTATTATTGGCACTTATTTAAAGAATTCGATTTAAAATCCGAGGTAGTGATCATGAAATTCATCGTACTGCATGCATTGAAAACGTTTTATATACCAGAAACGTTTTAAATAAATAAATAAATAGCGGTTTCAGCGTTATTAGGCCGTAGGCCTGTCGCCGATTCTTAACATCGCAGAAGATTCACAGCATTTTGCGGTCTCGAACACGCAACTCACTGCTACAATTCTGCTATGCTTAACCGCCCGGCCTCCTTGCCGATTCTGACCAGAAACTGGCGCACAGAGCTGGGATCGAACCCGCGCCCATCTGCGCCAATCTTGGTACTCTGAACTTTAACCACTGGGCCACCCTGCTCTCTGGGCCACCCTGTTTTGGATACCAGAAACGCTTCGGAGCCCAGAAACGTTTTAGATACCAGAAACGTTTTGGATACAGAAACGTTTTGGATACCAGAAACGCTTCACAGCCCAGAGATGTTTTGAACGGATGATATCATTAACGGAACGCTTTCAACGAAAATATGTTCAATTTTCACGTGATATGCATTACTTTTATTACATAATTTACAAATGCAGTTCTTGAAATATTATGTTGTGCATGCAGCAGTCAGGCAGCGGACAGACGCGCGTGGTGCTCGAGGTGGGTGAGACGAACTGCACACGCGCCCCCCTGCACCGCCCCCCCAGCGCCCCCCGCTACTGTACACTCGACCCCTTCGAGGAGCACGAGGTGGGGGGCCTTAATAGAATATTTGTGGTACATGCATGTATGTTATTTTAAACATATATCATTTTGAATACGTAGATATTATCTCAAATGGGATATTGATGACACATGGATGTACATCATTTTAAACATTATTATTTAAATAGATATTTTCTTAAATATCATATTTATGATACATGCATGTATATTATTTGATTGATTTGATTTATTTATTCACACAGGAGCACACGTTACAATGAAAAATAAAAAGAGATGTGAAATGAAATAGCAAGGCTTCCAGGTGAATGCCCATAAGCTAAAAAAGCTTCGCAGGCAAAACAATAGGTACAAGATTCAATTCCAATAATAACAAGACGACGATTTGAACAGATAAGTAACAAATTTATAAAATTAGCAAAACCATTGACAAAAGCCTTAAAAACTGATAACCGTATGTCATAGTAGAAAAATCAGCAAAAAAAGAGGCAATGTCAACATTACACTTAGTAAAACAGAGTACAACTATAAACATCTAGTCAAAATACCTAAAACTTGCATAATAATCGAAGTCAAATTAATACTGGTTAAGGATAAAATCACGGTATTTTATTTTTAAAAACATTTTAGAGCAATCTTGTTTGAACTCATCGGACAATTCGTTAAAATATTTGACACAATCAAAAACGGTACCGCTTTTTTCTATGTCTAAACGAACCGGTGGTAGGTTAAATCGAACGCCCCTGGTGTTGTTAGAATGCTGGGGAACAAGAGGGGCGAAAGCAGTTTTAAAAAGACGCTTATCATGGTAAAGTGCTCTATTCATGAACTTTAAAAGTTGAAATCTGAACATATCGTCAAGTTTTAAAATTTTCGACCGCCTATATAATTCGTTAGTGCATATCAAAGGAATATTATTATCGTCATACCTAACCCTAAGCATATAGAACGTAACGATTTATTAAGTAATGTGATGACCCGTTTTTTCGTATTGAAAGGTACACCACCCCAGATTACTAAAGTGCTTGATAGTTTAGATAAAGACAATGCGTAAAAAAGCGTTTTTAGTGAAGGAAAAGGCAATACATTTGATAAGGCACGCAGAACTCCGTGGGCTTTACTCAGTCCCTGACAGACGTGGTTGATGTGTTTCTTGAAGGAGATCTTGTTATCTAGGATTAAACCAAGATACCTGAATTCATCTACCCATTGAAAGTGATGTCACGTAAAACGGGGACGGGTCTGGGGGTAAAGAGCATCAACTTGGTCTTGTCTGTATGTGCCACTAGCTTGTTTGCTAGAAGCCATCTCGACAGATTCAAAGACAGCTCTGATATATTGTCACACGCTTCGTCGTACGAGTTTCTCGAGACATAGAACACGGCGTCGTCGGCAAAAAGCTTACAGTTCACATTAAAAGATGAAGCGATATCATTAATAAAAATATTAAAGAATAAAGGCCCAAGTACAGAGCCCTGGGGTACACCTATATTGATGAGCCTTAAGGGGGAATTAAACTCACTCAATGCGACGAACTGCTCTCGGTTCGTGAGGTAAGACTGAATAAGTGCAAGAAAAGTCCCCCTAATTCCATAACGGCGAAGCTTACCCAATAGTACTTGGTGATTCACACAATCGAAGGCCTTTTGTAGGTCCAGAAAAAGAGCAACACAGTATTCTTTAGAATGATGAGAAGAAGGTCTAGAACTAAATCTTGACTAAATCGATCTTATCTAAATATAACTAAACTAAATTGATCTTATCTAAATCTAATAAATCTCAAGACTAAATCGTCTTGAGAAGGTCTAGAAGTAAATAAAATATAGCCATAGTTGTGTTGGTTCCCTTACGGAAACCAAACTGATCGTCAGAAATTATTGAAAACTTGTTGAAATGTTTGTGAGTCTCGAATGCAGGATTTTTTCAAAGATCTTATTAAGAAATAGCAAGGTTGATATTGGACGATAATTACAGACATTGTGCGGGTCACCGGATTTAAAAATAGGTATAACGCGAGCACGTTTCAGTGAATCGGGATACACACCACAAGACATATGTACATATAGGTTGAAAATATGAGCCAAAACTGGTGCTACAGTGTCAGCTACAAGATACAACATTCTTGGCTGAACTTCATCGATCTGAAGTGGCTTGCCCTTGCACAACCGTAAGAATTTCTTAATTTCAAGTTCAGAAGTGGGGAAAAGAAAGCAAGATGCCTCACAGATAGGAATTTCATGCGGCACATTATTGTTCACTGGACCTAAGTTTTTAGTGATGTCATTTGCAACAGAGATAAAATAATTGTTAAATTCAATTGCTGCCTCGCTACCAGAAATTAGCTTGTTATTTTTTAACAATTCAATTCTTTTGTTAGCAACATTTTTTACAAGTAAGGTGTTCAAAATTTTCCATAGAACTCTGAGTCAATCGACCTCTGTATAATTTTGGCTGAGTAGAATTGTTTCTTAACTGTCTTGATTATCGCATTTAAGACATTACGGTAAATGGTGTACGATCGGCGACGAATTATACCAGAGCGGGAAAGCTTAAGAAGTTTATGCTTCTTCTTAATTTCAAACGTATATCATTTTGAATACGTAGATATTATCTTGAATGGGATATTTATGATACATGGACGTATTTTATGCATAGATATTATATGAAATATGGTATTTATTAATTATCACTATCATTGCAGGTGCGTGCCTAATTAATTATCTAATTATCATTGCAGGTGCGTGCCTAATTAATTATCTAATTATCATTGCAGGTGCGTGCCTAATTAATTAAATTATCATTGCAGGTGCGTGCCTAATTAATTAATTAATTAATTATCATTGCAGGTGCGTGCCTAATTAATTATCTAATTATCATTGCAGGTGCGTGCCTAATTAATTATCTAATTATCATTGCAGGTGCGTGCCTAATTAATTAATTAATTAATTATCATTGCAGGTGCGTGCCTAATTAATTAATTAATTAATTATCATTGCAGGTGCGTGCCTAATTAATTAATTATCATTGCAGGTGTGTGACGCGGTCGTACAGGTGCCGGCATCAGGTGCCCTGCAGCTGGTCTCCGTCAGCTGCCAGGATCTGGGGGACTACCTGGGGCAGTCCAGCCTCGTGCCCCCCGTGCCCCCCGTCGCCTGGGTGCCTGAACCCTTCCTCCCCCTCGGCCACCTCCCCAGCCTCCCCCACACCTCCCCCACCGAGACGTACGTACACTCAGAGTAATGAGGGACACTTTGTCCAAATCTTCACCCCTCCGCCTATTTTTTGATATTTTTAATCAAGTTCACGATTATTTTTTAAAAATTAAATAATCAAGATTACTTTTTCAGTTTGGAAAATCAAAAAATTCATGATGAAAATGTTCATATTAACTGTCCGTTGGCAGCTCGAACTTATATGTGAATTAATGAGTCATATATATTATATTAATTATACTTTTACTTATAGGTATATTAGTTGCATGTTTATATATTATGTACTATATCTATATATTATGTACTATATATTATGTACTATGTACCCTGGTAAGCGGGCCACGTCAGACGTGCTCTGCAGAAGCCGGTGCGGCTCGTAGTTATATACATTATATTAGTTATAATATTAGTAATATATTACTAAAATATTAGTATTAATGTTAGTAATATATCACTAATATATTAGTATTAATATTAGTTAAATATATTAGTAATATATCACTAATATATTGGTAATGATATTATTTATATTATTAGTAATATATAAGGTATATATTATATAACCCCAGGTACGCGGGCATGCGGCCCGTGGCCGCATCGGACGTGCTGGTGCAGCTTGTAGTTATATACATTATATTAGTTATAATATTAATAATATATTAATTATATATTAGTAATATATTATATATATATACGCAGGTACGCAGGCATGCGGCCCGTGGCCACGTCCGACGTGCTGGTGCAGAAGGCAGGACAGCTCGTAGTCGCGCGCTACAACCTCCTCAGTGACGAGGATGACCTGGCTACCCTCGTCGCCGTCGTCACCGCGCATACCCTCGTACGTACACGTACACGTACGCGTCACACGTACACGTCACACGTACACGTCACACGTACACGTCACACGTACACGTCACACGTACACGTCATCGTACTCGTCACACGTACACGTCAAGTACACGTCATACGTACACGTCACACGTACACGTCACACGTACACGTCACGTGCACGTCAAGTACACGTCATACGTACACGTCACACGTACACGTCACGCACACGTCACGTACACGTCATACGTACACGTCACGTACACGTCATACGTACACGTCACACGTACACGTCACGTGCACGTCAAGTACACGTCATACGTACACGTCACACGTACACGTCACATGCACGTCACACGTACACGTCTCACGCACACGTCACGTACACGTCACACGTACACGTCTCACGCACACGTCACGTACACGTCATACGTACACGTCTCACGCACACGTCACGTACACGTCATACGTACACGTCACACGTACACGTCACACGTACACGTCTCACGCACACGTCACGTACACGTCACACGTACACGTCACGTGCACGTCACGCCTACACGTGCATGACAAGTATCTTAAAATCTTTATAACAATTTTTTGCTTCGATTTTTCCATTAACTACCTACAATTATTCATAAATTATTATCAACTATAACAGATATATCAATAAAATTTTTATTCTCTCAAATTATACAAACGAAATTTCTAAATTTATGCATAGGTTCGTTTTGTGATCTAGCCGCCATCAGAAAACGATCAGATTATACATTTTGTTAATGTGTTTTCATACATTTTGTTACTGTTTCATTATTATTATAACATTTTATCACACATGTTATCACTGTCACGGAGATCATTGCTGGCCTTTTGTTTGTTTTTGAAAATTTGTTTATTCGAAAAAATAAGTTGCTTCATTTGTCGTAATTTTTTTCGTTAAAAAATCGCCTTTTTAGCGCATTTTCTCATAAATGGAAAAAATGCTCTATTGTGCTCGTCATGTCCGTCTGTCCGTCCGTCTGTCTGTCCGCCCGTGACTTCATGTTTTCGTCGACGAGAAAATGCGCTCTCTGTCACTCACTGCAGTGAGTGCTGAGTTATATTTTTTGGTCACTTGATTTGCATTTCAGGTAAATTTTGGCTTACATAAAATCAAACTCTGTAGTAAAAAATCTGCAATATTGTAGAAATAATTTGCTTTACGTGACAAGATTACTTTTCTTCTATTGAACTCAAATCTACAAAATTACATTTAATTGTCATTTTTACCTTTAACTGTAATTTTTTTACATTTCATTGTATTTTTTACATTTAATTGTTATTTTTTACGATTAATTGTAATTTTTCCATTTAATTCTAACTTTTATGCATTTAATTATTTAATTGTATTAAATTTATCGTAATAAATACAGAAAATTATGCATTCATTAACCTTGCAAATTTGTTGAACTAATTGTGTTGTTGGTACAGGACTCCGGCACAGGGGGCGTGCGCTACCTGCTGGAGGTGGAGATGGCGGAGACGTCCTGTAGGAAATATCTGCCCATAGTGGACCCTAACAAGTGTCCTGTAGATCCTTCTGAGGACAGGATTGTCTGTCAGGTGGGGCAGGATATTATATTATTATATTATATTATATTATAATATATTATATATATATAGTAATATATAGTAATATATATATAATTATATAATATATTATAATATAATATAATATATGTGTCCCACAGGCGGAAGTGACGCGGGACAGCACCAGCGGGACGGCCGGGACGTCCTGGGACGGGCTCACCGCCAAGAAGCTCTACTGCCGCGAGAAGGACGACTACGTCCGGGCCCGTGCCACGGGTGAGTCACGGGCCACGGGTGGGTGACGGGCCGCGGGTGAGTGACGGGCCATGGGTGGGTGGCGGGCCACGGGTGGGTGACCGGCCACGGGTGGGTGACGGGCCACGGGTGGGTGACGGGCCACGGGTGGGTGACGGGCCACGGGTGGGTGACGGGTCACGGGTGGGTGACGGGCCACGGGTGAGTGACGGGTCACGGGTGAGTCACGGGTCACGGGTGGGTGACCGGCCACGGGTGAGTGACGGGTCACGGGTGAGTCACGGGTCACGGGTGGAAATAACAAGGCAACAGTTGCATTTTCAATCAAACCTTAATTCTTAACTTCTTCTTTGCTTCGTTCCTTGCACATTCGTCGCAGTCCGAATTTCCACAATTTTATCTCTTCATTAATTCTGTATTAAATCCCCCCTCCCCCGCAGGCGAGGACGGCCCCTGGACCCCCATGTCCCCCACGGACCCCAAACTGAAGGACCTGGCATCCTTCATCGCGGACCAGTTCGACCTGCGCACCGACGACGACAACCTCTTCCTGCCACAGCGAACTGTCTCCGCCCGATACCAGGTCAACATTTAAGTCTAATTTCTGCATTAATAATCAAAAAATACTTAATTTTGTTGATTTCTTAAATAAACCGTGATTCTTTAGCCTGATAAAAAAGACATCGAATTATTAATAAGATATTAAATAATCAATGAAGTGTCCGCCCGATACCAGGTCAACATTTAATTCTGATTTCTGCATCAATTATCTTATTTCTGTATTAATAATCAAAAATAGTTAGTTTTGTTGATTTCTTTAAATAAACCGTGATTCTTTAGCCTGATAAATAAGAGATTGAATTATTAATAAGTGAAGTGTCCGCCCGATACCAGGTCAGCATTTAATTCTATTATTTTTATATTTTTTAATAAGTTAGCATTTATTTATCTATTTTTATATTCTTTAATATGTTAACATTTATTCATCTATTTTTTATATTCTTTAATTAGTTAGCATTTATTTATCTATTTTTATATTCTTTAATAAGTTAGCATTTAATTCTATTGTTTTTATTTTCTTTAATAAGTTGGCATTTATTTATTTATTTTTATATTCTTTAATAAGTTGGCATTTATGTATCTATTTTTATATTCTCTAGTAAGTAAGCATTTAATTCTAATTTCTGCATTAATAGTCAAAAATAGTTAGTTTTGTTAATTTCTTTAAATAAACCGTGATACTTAAGCCTGATAAATAAAACATTGAATTATAAATAAGTTATTAAAAAAACAATGAAAAATGATTGAAAGAATGAATGAAAATATACATACGTGAAAATTTTTACGTTTTTAATACTGTGTAAGTGCGTATCCTTCAATTTCTTGATTTGTATCTAATTTTTCATTTCTGACGCCCAAATATTAAAATTTCATTTAAAAAATTCACACTTGAATTAAGTGACTTGTTTACTCCAAAAATGCAGAGACTTTTTCTCAATATCGATGCACTCTTGCCTTTATGTGGGTCAACCTGACCCAGTTTTGTCCGGCATTGCGGGCAAAATAAGTGTGTCGTCCGCTCGCTGCTCGTGATGTCGGTGAAAAAGCGTCATTATTTGGACACTTTCACCTGCGCATTTTTCTGCGAGGTTGTATTGCGGAAAACCCGAGCGAGAGGGAAACGTTCTATTTTTAGTGTATTAACGATGTGTTTTAAGGTGTTAACTATGTGTTTTAATGTATTACCAATAAGTTTCAATGTATTAACGATGTGTTTTGATGTAGTAACGATGGGTTTTGATGTTTTAACTATAAGTTTTGATTTATTAACTATAAGTTTTAATGTATTGAAGAAGTGTTTTAATGTATTAACGATGTGTTTTAATGTATTAAAAATAAGTTTTAATGTATTAACGATGTGTTTTGATGTATTAACTATAAGTTTTAATGTATTGATGAAGTGTTTTAATGTATCAACGATATGTTTTTATGTATTAACGTTAAGTTTTAATGTATTAATGAAGTGTTTTGATACATTTTTGAAAGTTTTGATGTATTAAAGATGTGTTTTAATGTATTAACGATATATTTTAATGTATTGATGAAGTGTTTGAACACATTATTGAAGTACATCACCGTTTTCTCGCCAGAACGTGTCCGGCATTCGCTACAACGTTGTAGTCGAGCTCGCTGAAACATTTTGCCCGAAATACAAGGAACACATCGACAAGCAGCGCTGCCGCGTCGACCATACAGAGGATGTTAAGGTAATGTATTACTTGCATTCATATCATTTAGATTATTATTTGAATTATTAATTATAGATAATAAATATTATTATTAATTAAACTATTCAAATATTATAGAGTTTATATGGCAATAACCATGTTTAAGTAAATTGATTAACAAGGTTAACTTGACTATCGTCGGATGGTGGCAACTTCACGTTAATTAACTTGTCATACGTTAAGTTGATGGGTAACAAGGCTTTGAAAAAATATTCATGCTTATTTTCCTTAAAAAATAATTTTACCATATTTTCTGATTTTTCCTTCGAGAGAATGAATTTGATAAAATAATTCTCATATTTTGTCCCTTCAAGAAAAAACTATAAAAAAATCAGATCGCTTTTCAGCGCATTTTCTCATTTATGGAAAAAATGCACTATTGTGCTCGTCATGTCCGTCCGTCCGTCTGTCTGTCTGTCTGTCCGTCTGTCTTCTGTCTGTCTGTCTGTCTGTCCGTCTGTCCGTCCGTGACCTCAAGTTTTCGTCGACGAGAAAATGCGCTCTCTGTCACTCACTGCAGTGAGTACCGAGTTATATTTTTTCTTCTCTAACCAATATAATTAGTTAACCCCCGCCCCCCCCCCAGCTGTGTAACGCGTTCCTGTTCGAGCCCCCCAGCGGGGTAGGGGGCACCCGCGTCACGAAGCTCCTCTGCAAGGACAAGGGGGGGCACGGCGCCCCCCACAGCTCCGAGGTCGCCCTCCTGCCCCCCGTCCACCCGTCCGCCCACGCCCGTCCAGTCTTCCTCAGCAAGTTCCAGAAGCCCTCCTACAGGACTCACTTTGAGGACTCGGGCGAGAGCCTTGAGAGCAACGAGGTGAGACCCACTGAGATTTATGAGTGGAACTTTGTCCAAATATTGATGTACTTGTTGCCTTAGTCTGGGTTGTTCAGTTTGACCAGGCAATCTGTGCCACTTTTGCCCATTTTCGCTCGGCAAGAATGTCGTATATCAGTACTACGAGCATAAAGTGTGTCAAAATTTGGACCAAACAACGCTCTCATTTTTTGAGTGTAGCAACACTGAGAACAGAATAAGTGAGACTTGTCCATTTTTCGATACGATGTATACCTTTGTGGGAGTCATCCTAACCCAGCAAATGAGCGTATCAGAGCTGCGTCCGCTCTCTGCTAGTGAGGAAGTACATCACTATTTGGACAATATTACCCATTCATTTCACTGAGTGTGTATCGTGGACAGGCAAGTGAGGAAAATTGAAGGCGGAGCCCGACTTACTTTTTTTTATTTAATTCTTCGTTAAGATTGTGAATGATTATAAATATCAGTGTCCTATTACATTCATTATTCTTATTCTTATAATTTGTAATTTTCAGTCCAATATTGAACGTATGTTGACACTGTCTTCTGACTTGTACATATTTTGATTTACTCGTGATCTCATTAACTGTTTTTTTTCACTGCATGATACAATGTGTTATCACAGCCACAGTCATCATCCTTGATCATTTCATCATCAACACATGACATACGAAAAATGTTGGTTTACTGCTCCAGCGTGCAAAATAAATTTATTATTATTATTTTTTGTTCACAATAAAGGAAAATGTGAATGCAGTCACTACCTGTGTAATGGGAATGCCTTCAATTCAATTTTGAATTCTTATTGCACAAAAAAAAAACACTTGAATCTCTACTAACCTATAACGTAATTGTAAGCCTAAGCCAAATATGCAGATTTCAACATTATGTCTTGCTCAAAATAATATTTAAAAAAACACTATAATGTAATGAGTTTTTTTTTTATTAAACTGTGCCTTCTTTGCTTGTTTGTATTTGTATCAATTCATTCTCTCTAGATTGTCATCAAAATATTTTATAATATAATATCTACCTACACTGGCACCACACAGTATACTATATCCACTAGCATCTTACAACACTTCTCTTCAACGTCACTTCTTCCCTATCAAAATTTTTAGTTGGTGGCGACCCTGAATTAGGAACCGCCTAGGACTCCGATGTTTGTTTGTCAGCTACAAATCTTATAATCGATATTTTAACACACTTCTACCTGTCCAATCGACCTGAAATTTTGCATACTAGCGTGAAGTCGGAGACAATGCATGAATCAATTGACAGAACAAATAATATAAAAAATTGTAAAATATATTAGAAAAAATAATAATAAAGATTTGTTATTTATATTTAAAAATAAAAAAAAATCATTGTACATTAGTAACATCGGAGACTCTGGCCTCTTTAGAAGTGTTGTCTTTAAAAAGTAATTTTTAAACGCATATTATTAATTGCTACACTCGACAACATTGGTTCTTAAATCCCTTCTGAAATAACTCAAATCTGTTTTAATAAAATATTAAATCTATTCTTAAATCTGATCTCAAATTGCAAAAAAATTAAACTGGTTGTTAGCAACAACAATTTTGATTGTGTCGCTATATAAATTTTCAATAATGGGTACTAACTATAGAATATCGAAGTATTTGGCAAATTATCAGTCGATCTTCTATTTGAAAGTCGTCGTCGGTTTGCAAGTCGACAAATTAACAGTCGGTCTTCGGTTAAAAGTCGTCAAATTAAGAGCCTTTATTCGGTTTAATAGTCGGCAAATTAAGAGCCATCTTCGGTTTAACAAACGGCAAATTAAGAGCTAAACTTCGCTTCAATAGTCAGCAAACTAAGAGCCATCTTCGGTTTAGTAAGCGGCAAATTAAGAGCCAAACTTCGTTTTAATAGTCAGCAAACTAAGAGCCATCTTCGGCTTTACAAGCGGCAAATTAAGAGCCATCTTCGGTTTAATAGTCGGCAAATTGTGAGCCAATCTTCGATTTCAGAGTCGGCAAACTAAAAAATCCCTCGTACTTGATTCTTTCAGTTCATCATGGGCTCAAAATTGCCGAGACAAAGCCCCACCAAACCTGTAACGCTAGCACCAACCCCGCCATCCCCTTTCATAACTCCTAAAACTTTCCCTAAAAGGAGAGAAAGTGAAGAAAGTAATGAGGTAAGAACCACCGACACACATGCATCACTCAGGAAAATGAATGAGTCGCATGGTCTGAATAGTGACACGCTTTTTTTCAAACACAGCACAATCACAGAGCTGACGTTGCAATGATACGCCGTTTTTCCCGATGGCCCACACATAGAGGAGAAAGTGCATTGCTGTTTGGACAAAGTCTCACTCATTTTTCTGTGTGTTCATTCTCCCCTGGGGCATGCTTAAAGGTTAACGGTAAATGGCGGTGCTTTTTTCCAGCCTGGTTATCTTATTAAAATGGTGTGCATATTGCAGCTTTGTGAATGCGCACTCTACGCCGAATCATGCGCTCATAAAAATTATGGTGTCATATAGTCCAAAAAGTGACACTTTTCCCACGTATCCTATTTTTTTTTTTTTTTTTGGAACCGAAGCGGGTCAGAATGACCCTTATAGGCACAGAAGTGCATCAGTATTTTGACCGAGTCTACTTTATTATTATTTTTTTTTGAGTGCATGCGCTAATACAATCAAATGCTTGGTAATGGGAATTTAACTCGCGGTATGAATATGTCGACCCTGATTAGGAGTGTGGATGCCTGGCTCTTACTTTGCAAATTTTCAGTTTTAATTCAGTTCAAGGTTTGGTTAGATTCATGAAATTCTTTGATTTTGTATGCGGATGCTCGGCACGGTGCACCAGGCAAATTAATACCGGTTCACGCATTGCAAGCAGAACCTTTTATCGGTATGCAAATTCAACTCATGATTAATCTTTTCGCGAGTACTTAATACATTTAAGAACAAAAACACCTATAAATCAGTGGCAGCATTTAATTCAGGTTGACCACACTTATAAATCGCTGTAATTCAGAATTGCGATAACAGCCAACGACGCCAGATTTTCCTGCGCTCGCCCCCGTTTCCTAGAATTTTTTCGATCCGAAATTTGAATTTTTGCGGCAATTTAATTCCTTATCAAAGAATGACGTGCTTTGTTAACTCGAATACCCTTCAACATTACCTTCAACACTTACATACTTAAAAACACTCCATGACTAGCTTGAATCCATCGTTCTGATTCCTTCACTTAGTGCATTCGGTTATTTCATTTCCATCTATAAACTTCTTACTCACACCTGCGTTCAGAATTTAACGAAAACTCTTAGATAAAATTAACTGCATGTAATGTTATTAAACTAACTTCATAAAATACGTGTTCTCATGTTCTCATACATGACTCCTGATCTAAATTATAGCGCTCTCAATAAAAACATCGTTAAGACCTTTCTACTTCTCACGGAAAGTAATTATTGGCAACTGTATATATCCTATCACTTCTGCAGTCTTTTTGTTTTATCCATCAGCACTCGCAAAGGCATAAAAATTGTCATCGGATGCCAGTCATGCATTAAGTTGTCATTAAGTTGTTTTTTTGACAGATAACTTGACTTAGCTTGAGTGCAAATGTAATTTTCATCTTCTGTTCTTCACCAAAGACTCCCGCTTTTCTTAGTTTTGTAGTTTATGTTATTTATGGGTAATCGGCCAATTTAATTACCATTTGATTTGGATTCTTTCTGTTTCTCGCTCAGCAATTCTACCAGAGCCCTCGAGTTCCGGGTCTCCGGAGCTCCCAGACGGCGCCCTCCGGCCCAGGTCGCCGCCTGGACAGCCGCTCCGAAGAAGATGAGAGCGACGAGTTCCTGCCCCGCAACTCACGGTCGGGCAGGAGGCGGCGGAGCGACCCTAGGGCGACCCTGAGCATCGACGTTCAAAATCCAAAGGTACGTAGCGCGCAAACGTTCGCGGATGTTGGCAATGTTATAGTACGTTATATATTATCACGTGCTGCTTTAGTTCTGGAAATGTATAATGATAGTGATTTGAAAATTCATCAGTTTCACAAGATAACGTTCACGTAGATCAGGGCCTGTTTTGTACGCCCACTCTCTCTGTGCCGTTCCTATCGTAAGTTTTATATTTTTTCATCGCATATATACACCGTAATTATTCTTGTATTCACACAAAAATATTGAAACTAGTCCGTAGTAATTTAATAATTGATGCGCCGTTTGCCTAAACGAGGCTAATCTTTTGTCGCCAGGCTTCCCTGTAAGGATGTGACGTGAAGAGGACTTCTGTGGAGGCCTTCCAACGAGTGAGTCTCTACTTATTGTATATATTGTTTTAATGTTTATTAAAATTATATTTTATAATTTTAGTTACAACTCATCATCAGCTGTTAAGAGAATCGTTTAGATCCGCACTCTGCTTCTATCACTCTTAATAACATGTTATCTGTTTTCAGTTATTTTGACACTGATATTGATTGATAATAGATAATAATTATTTAGGCTCAGATAATGTTGTCAGCGACACATAAATTGCGCTCCGTTCAAATTTTGTCTGATCCTAGCAACTTTCATTCAAGCATTGTTAATGTATGAAAGAATGATTATTATTTGGATCAATAATGATTCTCGAAAAATCATGTCTTTTGCATGGAGGCAACGGCTGAACTCGTTTGTTTTAATTGATTAGTGATCTAAATTTAAAATTTACTCACTCATTCTTTTTGCTGTAACCCTATTACTATACCCTTATTTTTGCTGTAACCCTATTGCTATACCCCTATTTTTGCTGTAACCTTATTACCATAACCATATTTATGCTGTAGCCCTATTATACTGCTGCCCTATTTCTGCTAGGATGCTATAACCAATTTATCGCTTGCATCTCATCACCAGGAAAAAGATCTGCATTTCTCCACGACCGCAAACTTCGACTGCGGTTTTGTACAACAAACGACAGCGATGAAAGCAACATCGTCGCGCAACTCTGCGCATGTTGCACTAATTCTCGTTATTTTATGCAGGCAACTTAAATAATCAAATTCAAAGGATCTAGATGGTAAATCCATCTCGTGAAATTCTCCGGTTGAGCCCAGCAATTATAAAAGGTCACACTATGGAGCGCGTTATTACTAAGAGTCTTTAACAATTCAAATACTACGAGTGTAGTATTGAAATGGCGATTCATTGGATAAACTCGGTTGAATTGTAGTTATATGGATGAACTCTGTTGAATTGTAGTGAGTTATCGGCATTGCATAAACTCTGTTGAATTGTAGTAATTTATCGACATTGGATGAACTCTATTGAATTATAGTGATTTATCGGCATCGGATAAACTCGGTTAAATTGTAGTTATTTATCAGTATTGGATAAACTTGATTAAATTCTAGTGATTTATCGGCATCGGATAAATTCTGTTAAATTGTACTTGTTTATCGGCATTGGATAAACTCGGTTAAATTGTAATTATTTATCGATATTGGATAAAGTCGGTTAAATTGGTACACGGAACGACATTGCGGTTTGGGTCAACGAGCAGCTTGAGTTTAATTGTTCGATTATTGAACTGAAACTGAAACTTGTTACTTAGACTGGCAACAATCATTAAAGCTTGAAAATGTCAAGAGGGAGATACTGTTGAACTCCAGTAGATTGTTAATTGAGGTTAATTGTGCCAATTTGTTAGAATCTTTAACCACGGAGATTTTTAGCGCATTTTCTCATTTATGGAAAGAAAGGCGCTGTTGTGCTCGTCATGTCCGTCCGTGACGGACGGACGGACGTTAGAAAATGCGCTCTCTGTCACTCAGTGCAATGAGTACTGATCAAATTTTTTTCATAATGAATTGTCACTCAATGTTTTCTCAATTTGTGCCACTCAACATATCATTTTTGCAGCATTTTTTTTCAAAATATGTTCATTTGATAAGTTAGAACATATTAACTTGCTTCGAATGCCTTGCGAACCAATATATATAGTAATATTATCTCAATGTATCATTAATAATGCATATGTAAGTAAAATCTAATGTTCATAATTTGATAATCAAAAAATATCGATGTTAAAATGTGTTGACATTTGTATAAAATGAAGACAATTGATAAATTGTTACCCCATACAACCCATGAATATTTTTGTATTTTATCTCGACAATCTCAAATGTTTACTGTGTATATTTTTATTAATATTCTAAATATCCCGTTCAATTTCATTGCTCCAATTAATGTTTTGTACAATCAGTTTTGAGTCTTTATGAATAAAATGAATTTTGTGTGCAACTCAGCCAGAATCAATGGGATTATTCAGGTCGTTTGTTGTCACAGTCCGTAACATATTTCAATAAAACATTGTTAATGTTTTACCTGTAAATAGTCTACTGTTCCATTATCAATGCAACCAATATAGCCTATATCCACAGACCATAATAACCGATATTCTCCTGGCATCACATTGTTAAATGTTCATTTAATACGTAATAATAATAATACTTAATTAGGACGATATTTTCTCATCCAAATTTTGTTGTTTGACATTTACATTATTTTTATGTACAGTTTTTTATGTAGGTTATATGTCAGACATCAGTTTCTTGTCGTCCAGCGATCATTAAAAAATAAAAACGTTTTGACTTTCGTTTTCGTCTAAGGCAAACCACGAGTTTTAAATTTTTCTGGTAGAAAATCATTTGTTAACATTGGCAGATTTGGTAATGACTGCACGTATAATGAGTGTCTTAATTACAGTAATTATCTTGAACTAATGAATGCGAACAAATTAAACAAAGACATGCGCTTCAATGAAATAAAATGGCTCTCTTCACTTAACTAACTCCATGACTTGCAATTATAAGTTCTTATTGTAATTATTATCACTCGTTGTAAAATATTCATTTACTTAAAGCTTTTAGTGCCTGATGTCCTTGGTTTTTTTCTGAAATGAGATTACGAGCCATGATGGTTGTTGTGCTGCTGCTAAACTAACTCTTGTATATTACGCTACTTATGCCTAGCCTCATATTCTTAATAAGGGTTCATATGTGATACTGTTCGTCATACAGTTCGTTACATTGGCGCTTCGCTTTTATCCAATTTTAATGCTTTTTTAGCTATAAAGCTTCTTCCTGGCAGCCTCTTCCTTGCGGTGGCCGCCTTTCCTGTCAGTGACACCCTTTTCCTTTCGGCGGTGGCCTCTTTCTATCGTTGGCAGCCTCTTCCTTTCGGCGGTGGCCTCTTTCTATCGTTGGCAGCCTCTTCCTTTCGGCGGCGGCCTCTTCCTTTCGGTGGCGGCCTCTTCCTTTCGATGGCGGCCTCTTCCTTTCGGCGGTGGCCTCTTTCTATCGTTGGCAGCCTCTTCCTTTCGGCGGTGGCCTCTTTCTATCGTTGGCAGCCTCTTCCTTTCGGCGGCGGCCTCTTCCTTTCGGTGGCGGCCTCTTCCTTTCGATGGCGGCCTCTTCCTTTCGGCGGCGGCCTCTTCCTTTCGATGGCAGCCTCTTCCTTTCAATGGTAGACTACTGACGCGTGTCTGTGCTCGTCAGAAGTCCTATGGGATTTCGCGTTCCTAGGGGGATTGTTCCTGAGCGCCCCACCGCTGAGCTCGCGGTGTCTGACTGCAGGTCTCAGTTGTGGGGTTAAGTTATTATGTAGGTAGGATTCCTTACATCAAGTTATTATGTAGGTAGGATTCCTAACATTAAGTTATTATGTAGGTAGGATTCCTTACATCAAGTTATTATGTAGGTAGCATTCCTTACATTAAGTTATTATGTAGGTGGGATTCCTTACATTTCCCTTCTCTGTCTCTCTCGTGCTGGCGGCCGACGTCCCGTGTAAGCGACCTCTTGTTCGAGTGTCTTCGTTTCTGTTGCTTTTCACCTGTCCCTTCTTGTCACTTCGTCTCTTTGAGATGCCAACGCTGCTTCCTTCGAGCCAGCTTCAGCGGGCTGGACATCTGAGGCCATACGCTCCCTGTGTTGATGATTAATTTGAGATTTTGAATAATTGAGACCTTCTTCCTCACTGGCGATGTCATCTTTTGACCTCCACTGCGAAAGGGCTTGATAGTTGAAACACCGGCAAAGCATTCTATTATCACTACTCTCGGTGGCAGCCTATCTTTTATGGCGGCGGCCTCCTTTCGGTGGCAGCCTCTTCCTTTCGGTGGCAGCCTCTTCCTTTCGGTGGCAGTCCATTCTTTTCGGCGGCGACCTCGTTTTTAAATACTTTTAGTTCCATCCTGCGCGACCGAAGCTCAATTTAAATGCTAATTAGTGAGACAAACAAAGTAGTTTTTAAGTAGAAGCAATAATAGGGAAACACTATATGGTATAAATTATATTTATCTAGCCATGCTGAAAACTATGGATTATCTTCGGGCGAATTTCTTGCCCTGCTGAGCCTGAGGGCGGTGAGGACTTAGACTCACGTTGTCTTGAATCATTGACCCTCACTCACAAGTGAGGGAATAGCGCCCCTCACTCACAAGTGAGGGAATAGCGCCCCTCACTCACAAGTGAGGGAATAGCACGCCTTCCTTAATTGCTCGCATTCAAGCAGCAAGGCTCCACTCATTAACTAATTTGAAATGTACTGCATTTATAACCGTGCTTTAGTTACTGTTAAAATTAGACTTCATAATTTTGAGAGCCAATTTGACTTTAATTTAAATCAACTAACTCATGCAACAATCAATTTCTTTGAAATGAGTATCTTAATTATCTTTGAAACGATGTTTATCTTGATATATCTCTGAAACGATTTGTACCTTGATTATCTTTGAAACGATGTGTATCTTGATTATCTTTGAAACGATTTCATTTTGATTATCTTTGAACTGATGTGTATCTTTATTATATTTCAAATGATGCATATCATGATTATCTTTGAAATAATGTGTATCTTAATCATCTTCGAAACGATGTGTATCTTAATCATTCCAAATTCGCCAAATATTTATAACTGCAGTCATGTCGGTGCATTTTTAGTAGTGTAATGGTTTATTGCCCATAACCATGCACGCCTCCGTCCTCTTGGTGGTGATGGATTAAACGGATTATACGGCAGCTTAGCAGAACAATTAAGTGATGAACGGCAAAAAATGTTGAACAGCAAGTGAACTTCTGTGTCTACTTGAACGTGAACTTTCAACGTCCTAACATATTGAATTTTTCCTCTAAAAACACAATGTTGGAAGTTTCAAGAAACTTTAATTAACTTTAAAATAAATTTGAAATTTTAAATATTTGTTGGAAAAATTTTCATTTGATGAAGTCAAAAAATCTCATCAGGTTAATTTAAAAATTATTGATTAGATTCTTTATATGAAGAAATTAATCTTACGTTCTTCTCTTGCCTTGTTAAATGGAGGATATTGGTTTGTAAGTAAAAATTAGTTTTTTTTTACTTTAATGCTTTGAGCGCAACTAAAAAGTAATAACAATTTTTCTATTAGTTTAGCTGAAAGTAACTTTTACTACTTCGTAAAACTTCGAAGTATTAGTTAATACTTGATAATACTTTAACAAACGAACTTTACCCCATTACTTTACCTTGTGATGTACATTAACTTGTTTAAAGTATTGCTGAAATACTTGAACATTACTTTATCATGACATAAACTTTAAGGTTTCTTATTTGTAAGGTAATTGGCCTATAATTACTATATAAAGATTTGTGATTTATACTTGTTATACTAATGGAGATCTTATAAGTGTTATATGTGAGTTATAAATTGTTGTTTATTAATTGGTTTGTAAATGTTGATTATTGAAGGAGATTATTCACTACCATGAACTATGATTGGCTACTTTGTATGTTAAATTAGAAAACTAAATTATTCATTACAATAAACAATTGCTTTATATTAAAGAATTTTACATAATTGAGGTAGACAAAGGGTTGCTTTTTTTATTGAATGTCGTATTTTGTTTTAACTCATTGTAGGAGCTTTGACACACGCGAAGTATAGTACTCTGATCTATTTTGTTAATACCGTGTCGCATCAACGGTTGATGAGCGTTGCTTTTTTATGCAATAACTGGAAAATTGTGTACATGAATTTCAATAAAATTCTTTATGTATAATTTTCCATGCATATCTTGCCTTGCCAATTTTGTGGCTTTTGCTAATAAATCGAAACAGACGATAACCGAAGTTTTTTCTTTCACTACCCATACACTAGAACTAAAAAGCTTAATTCTTTACAAATAAATCGGAAACAAGAAACTTTATATTATGAAATATATCGAAGAACAAAACTGAATACATCGAAATAAAATATTCATCCTGACCCAGTTTGGCCCGGGCAAAAGAGCGTATCAGTGCTACGTCTGCTCTGCGTGCAGGAAAGTGTGTTTAGCCCAGACAATTTAGCCATTCATTGTTCTGGCTATTACTTTTCTTGATTACTATTTATTATTTTCTGGATGACTATCTATTATTTCTCTTATTTGTCTTCTCGACGAGTCGAGCGAAATTTCTTGCTGGCGTAGGCAGATCGAAAACCATTTTACCAATAGACATTTTGATTAAATTTTAATAAATACAAAGAATAAATTATCAGTAACAATCATTATCTGGTCTTCAATCAATCTTGCATGAAGGAAGGTCTTCTGCCAAACCACACCATTGTATGTACTACCACTTATGCCGGTAGGCATACAACTAATTATATTAAGGGGCGCTAATGGTAGCCAAAATTTGTCATACACTAAGAGAACGTATTTTTCCTTTCATCCTCCGTCGACAGCTTTCATAAAATGTTAATTTATTACTTATTTCATTAAAATATTGCTTTACTACGCCATCTGTTGAGACGAATGTGCTGCTCCGTCCAGTGACCAGCAAGGGCGCATCAAGGCCTCAAGGGTGGCCACACATCCCATATTTTTTTATATTTCATCATTATAGTAATTCAACATTTAATTTCATCGTTGCATAAAGTTCATTTTACGAACACAGGTACACGTAGGTTAGGTTAAATTGGTAAATGATGGAATGCGTCAATGATGAAATGTCTCCTGTTACGAGGTGACAGCGACAGGGAACCGTTTTCAAGATCTAATGCAAATCGATGTGATGTGTACGCAACAGCAATTAGTTTACGCTGATCTGCCGGAGCACAATAGCGATCACCTACGTCAAACAATTGAGATTTGTACGACAGCGATAACATACGAATACGATGAATGATCGAATTTATGATCACTAAAGATGAAATACATTATATGATTATGACGTGCAGCTCCTATAGAATTTTCTTGGTAGTTTCAAAAGACATTCCAAGAACACTTCACCGATCGGCAATAAAATTTTAAAAACAATCGCATTTAATATTCATAGAAACTATTTTTATTAGGAGTGTTATTAAAGAGTGACTTCGCCAGGAGTGTTATTAAAGAGTGACTTTCGCTATTATATTAAAGAGTGGCTTCGCCAATTACGCAATAGCCAATTGCCGTATCCCAATTGGGATACGGCAATTACACTGAATTTTGTTTTAGTTAGTCAAAAATATGTTTTTTTCTGATAACAGTTTTAGATCGTTTTCTTTGACTGACCGAAAATGTAGGAGAAACCACTTTATTTGGAATCATTTCAAATCCTATCGTTATAAGGTAATAAGTAATTAATTAAAAAAAACATTCAAGATAATTTACAACAGCGTCAGTTTTCTTTATGGTCATATTTATGATGATATACTCATAATAGTAGCTCTATTAGCCAGTTGGCCCTGTCACGATGAAAAAAAAAAACAGAACTATGAGTCATCATCGGACATCAGTGATCAGTCAAGTTGAGTCAACACTCAACAGTCATAACATAACATATCATAACATAGTGATCTCGGCGCTGAAGTGTAGGCCTGATGTGGCCTGTCGCCGATTCTTTTCCTTTTCGTGCCTTGTTCATAGATCTAAACTCGTGTCATTTGACCGGACCTTTTCATGACTGACGATAGTTTGAAGAAGCTACTAGACTTCCACCGGGTTCGATATGGTGCTATGCATTTCAAATCTGAACATATATTTTTCATAGCTTTATCTAGTCTGTTCTTGAACGCGTTCATACTTGGAGCGCCAACGATGTCATGCTCATGCATACGTATTATTATTAAAATTATCCTATTAGATAATGTTATGAATAGCGACCGTGATGCATCATTTATGATAGTCGTTGCATAAGCAAATCTTGTAAATTTAGGAAATTTAAAGCATGAAAAATCATTTCACTTCATTGCGACTAAAATCATATATTCAAAACCCAGTGAATTAATTTCTGACATAATGTTCCCTAAATTCATTTGCTTATATGTAGTACCTAGTAAACATATGAAAACACATTTAAGGAACTTTGATTCATTAATTCGTGTACTCGGTGTTCCTTTTTTTCTTGTTAAGAATTCCATTGATATTTCAAAGTAATTTTTAGGAACCGCCATGAAGACAACTTTCTAACAAATATAACATCTTCGGTGACATAGACCAATACCCCTCCTAACATTTTCACGTGTTGGTGCGCAATATTTGTTATCTACGGAGATCACTTCATCACCGTTTTAGGTTAGGACGAAATTTTGCGAATTAATAAGCATTTAGACCAATCATTGGATTCTTTAGCAATTTATATTAGTACCTCAGCTACCAAGACCACTACCTCAGCTGCCAAGACCACTTCTTCAGCTACCAAGACCACTACCTCAGTTACAAAGACCACTACCTCAGCTACCAAGACCACTTCTCCTCAGCTACCAAGACCACTACCTCAGCTACCAAGACCACTACCTCAGCTACCAAGACCACTTCCTCAGCTACCAAGACCAATTCCTCAGCTACCATGACTACGTATATACAAGTATCAAATTAACATCAAATGAGGGAAAATTGTTGAGGGAATTATTCCGTACTGGCAGCGAAATGCACGCACACCGCAAGCGTTTGACTGTCATCAAGAACACTGTTCAAAGTTTCAATTTCTAAGCAAAGAAGTGCGAATGATAAGTAAGTGTTAGACTATTGTGTAAAATTGTTATTCGAGATGTATATTCTCGTTGTCAGTAAAATATATTGTTTATTGGAGGGACTCACTCCCGATTGTCATTTGTCCTCGGAGTGCTGTAGCACATGTGTAGCTTCGGCTAAGCTTACTCATATTCCATCTAATATTAACCTTTGACAAATAACATAATTTTATATAAGAATGCATGTATCCCCAAAAAAATTTTGATGCTGATCGTCAGTTCTATGGTAATTCTGCATTTCATGATTATTGTCAGAAGACATACCATGGATATACTATGAACGTTCAGTATTGGAAAACGCTTTGTTGCATGTTTATTTCATCAGAGGCTGCTGAAACTTTACGTTAAAATTACGAAAAACATGAATAATAGAAATTCTTATTCCTACTTGCACATTTTATTTACATTATCTAGGAGCTGCGGTTGGAAATACTTGCAACATCAAGCATGGAATATACAGAGCGAAGTATTGACTTTTAAAGCATTTACTCTCTTCGAATGCATTTAGAGTATTAGCAATTAATTTAAGGTACCCGGGAAATGGAATAAATTGTATCAAGGGCTGAACCACGAAGCCCAATTCTTAAAAAAAAAAAGACATACTATTTTCTGATCACTGTTTTGATCTAGAAATCTGATCACAGATTTTCAATGCGGCGTCTCAATTCTCGATCCCAAATAACGGTGTGAAATTGTTACCAGTTTCTATAGCCTAGGTAATTTTCTTCCTCCTGCTGTTTCGCTTCGATTATCCGTATTATATATATTTTGTGTTTATATTCCAAATTGTATTGAGTTTTTGCTGTCGAAAAAAAAGTTGTGTAATCGGTTAGTCATTAGCCGACACGGTTGTTTGGTTTCAACGTCGGTGATCATGGACGTGCAAACGTGATAGCGAGAAAGAAGAATGAGGCAGAGAGGGAGAGAAAGAATGAATGAGAGAGACGAACCGTTCGTAGGGAAACATTGAATTTTCCGGTTACTTGCTTTAAGGACACCTCGTGAATCATCTGTACTCATCATACGAAAAACAAAACAAACTGGTAGTTATATTGTACTAACATTTGTTTTAATGAAATCTTATTATAGAGATCATATGACTTAATTTTGATGATTGTTTGCAAATCGCGAAACATAGGCAACACTGATTCGGTCAGTTTCGAAGGCGCAATCAGTGTGTGAGGTTGTGTAGAAATATCGCTCCCTAGGCATGTCTATAAATCTCGTTAACGGGATCTTATTTTGATGTGCAACGTCTTTCTGATAATCAATAATGACTATCATAGTGTTTTTAATTGACACATCTGGTTCTATGAATCAGAAAACATTTATTGGGGCAAGACCAACGTTATTGGATGTAGCAAAAGGCGCCGTGGAGAGTTTCGTAAAGGTGAGGTGGGGTAAGGTTGCCACGTAGCCTTAATCAATGTATTTTTTCATCACCGCAATGGTTGTTATGTTATTTTTTGTGAATGAAATAGTAGTATTATATTTTATTCTCGTTATTGCTTGACTCATTTGCCTCATATTGAGTCTGTATTTTTCCATTTCATAAGCCAAGTGTTCTATTTGCGTGTCGGTTTTGTCCGAATGCGTCTGTACGTTGCCTAGATGTACTTGGAAAGTGTTCTTGAGCTCAGTGTGCCGTGCGAGTCCGGCGCGGCAGCATGGTAGCGTGTTATACTTGAACATGATTTGTAGACCTCGAAGGTCTTTCATACCTCGTGTAATGTTATTCCTACCGGAAAAATTCTGAGGTCTGTTCCGTTGAGGACTTTCGTCTATCCTTAGTCACTGTTAGTACTGTTGTGTTAGATTTGACATCTTGATTGGTGGTTTTAATCACTTGGTAGACTACTTAATATTTTCGACTGTTTCCTCCCGTGACTTGAGATGTCAGCAGATCTAGTTTAGTTGAGCCTCATTAATTAGTCATGGTGGAGAACTTGAGGATTGTTCGGATCTTTTAACGGTAATGCATTATGGCCAAATTGACGTTTGTTTCAAGTGGTCCTGATAATTTAACGAGGTCGTAGGACGCGTTTTCATAAGTTGTTAGAAAGATAAATAGAATACCCATCGATTTATTGCGGTAATTTTTTCAGATTATTTACCGAACCTGAATGATTTGTGTTGACATTTTTGCACAAGTGTATTGGAGGGAGTGATGAAAGAGCTGAGGTTCAGCTGGTTGCTTCCCATCCATAATGTCGCTGTGGTGGCGAGGGTATTTATTAGCCGGAAAGTGATCCCCTGAGCAATTAAATCAAAATTAATGCTTGGCGGCTCGAGAAAGTTTTATTTCAGTTTTACTCGCGAATCTTTTCTCGTTAAGAAACTTTTTCGCGGAATTAGAACTTTCTCTTTAGTTAAGAAACTTTATCACGGAATTAAAATATCTATTATACATGAGTGTATTCTTGGCAATTTTTATATGGCTAGATTAGAAGACCATCTTGCAAATACTAAGATATTGAACCTTTAATTTGATACGAGTCGCCTTTTTATCAGGTACTGTACTCAACTCGCCAGTAAAACTACGTAAAATAGATCACTACTTCGATTTAATGGCTTGCTTACCACATGTTGACCACTAAGCTGTTTTATCTTGCTTAAAGTATTTCTTCAGTTTAGTTTCTTTATAATAGATCGTTCTTTTAAAGATTGGCGACATAAGTGCTGTGGTGACTTGAGTGACATAGTATTAGTAGATGAGAAGTCTCAGGCTAGCGGGCAAACGTCGTTTGAAAGCTACGCTCTAGTGACCGGAGTCGAGCTCCCGCTACCGTACATAATAATTATCAAGTTGAACTGCTTCAAAAGTCAGTCAGCTTATTTTTTTTGTAAAACATTAATCATTTCTTAAATTTGCAATTGTATTTTACTGCGTTGAATATTCTTTCATATTAATCGTTTATTCAGTTAACTATCGAATTGAAATCTAATGTTATTTACTCGGTGTGGCAGCTCATGCGTCAGTCATTTTTCGATCTTCTTGCGACGCCTTTTTCAAGAAATACGACCGGTATTACTTTTTTTCCATTTTCCCATACGTTGTTTGTGCCCATATACATATGAACGTTGTATATGTTCTCTTCATTTATTCATTAACCATTTTTGTTAATTCAGTGATGACTAGGATTATCATCATAGCCATCACTGTGTGTGATTATTTCGTGTGTCACACGAAAAGTCGGGATATATTTTCCGAAAGTAATGTCTTCAAATAAGCCTTTTTTATGTGTTTTAGTAATATATTCAGCGCACACTCTGTTTAGTCAGCATTGACATGAAATTGCCACAATGAGACCTGAAAAAAAGGGAAAATCATGAGTGCTTTTAGTTCGTGTGTGGGATGTTCTTGTACACTCTTCGTTAAATGGAGCTCAGGTGTGCGTTGTTAGATTATATTACTTGTATATTTTGTGTCGTTAGACTATATTTATATTAGACCTAGTTTTATTATTGTGTGTATTCTACTAACTGCTGATCAACAATATACCTATCACGTCGCCCGGATATTATTTTTTTTCTGCGTAAAATTTTGAATTTAAGGTCGCTGAATTTTTCGTTAATTTATATTGTCATGGTTACTAGACGAGCTATTAATAATAATTAGTAATTAATTATTAATAATAATTATTAATTCGTTCAAGATGAGCCCAACATGCCGTTAACCCGGCACCTCCTGGGCAGACTGCGGCAAAATTGCGTCGGCAAGGCCGCCGCAGGCCCCATTTTCTGTGACGAGTTTCACAATTTGCTGATTGACGACGATATCCGTTTTATTATTTTTTTGCTGTGAATTTTTATTGTTACTGTTGAAGAACGATGACCGTTTCATTTTTACGGTATTTTTTTCTGAAATTTTAAATAATTTCTAATAAAAAGTGCAGCGAACTTATTTTCATTTTTTTTTAAATAGTATATGTATGACAATGTCAATTCAATTATTTGCGGAAAATTGTAAAAATTGCAAAGAAAATCGACGCAGGTTTGATTTTGTACAGCGAATTTCTAAAATTTATGATGATGAACAATGCCGGTTTAATTTCTTTAAGTAATTTTTGAAATTATTTATTAATAAAAGGATGATTTTATTCTGGCAGGGAGGCCAGCCTCCAGCCCCCTCCCCTCCCCTCAGTTGTGCCAGTTTCCCCTCGTTTGCCCTCGGGAAGTTTGTGTCGTCCTCGTTATGATACACTCAGAAAAATAAATGGATCAAAATGTCCAAACAATAATAGTTGATTACCCATAGCTCGAGCAGAGAGCGGACGTAGCACCGATACCCTCTTTTGCCGTGCTAAACTGGGTCAGGTTGACCCACTGGAGGGCAAATAATTTATTTCTTATTTGGACAATGTCTCACTCATTTCTCCTAGTATCCCCGGAAAGTATTCGCTGTATGACAAAACAATAAAACAAAGCGCGTCTAAAATGTTTCGGGTCGCTAACAGTCTCCTGATCTGCCTTACTTCCGTCTTGCTATCATCATTTGTCATTCTTTAAATTATTTGTTATCATTCTTTAAATTATTTGTTATCATTGTTTGAATTATTTGTTATCACTCTCTAAATTATTTGTTATCATTCTTTAAATTATTTGTTATCATTGTTTGAATTATTTGTTATCACTCTTTAAATTATTTGTTATCACTCTTTAAATTATTTGTTATCATTGTTTGAATTATTTGTTATCATTCTTTAAATTGTTTTTTTTTCAACATCATTGTTATCATTGACATCCTTCGTTAGAGCTGGAAATCATTTCTAACATATTTGAAATAATCCTAATATTATGCTGCCATCACTATTATTACCTTAATAATAATTAATAGAGATTGTGAAGATAACTGGTCAGTTTGCCATTCTCGTGTAATGGTAAACACATCTTCATACATCAGCTGCATGCACCATGAAAATTAAATGGGTCATAATGTCCTAATCATGGCTCACTTACTCACCCATCGCTCGCAGGGGGAGGACGTAGCTCTGATAGGCCCTTTTGCTGGGCTAAACTGGGTCAGCTAGGACCCAAACAGCGCAGAAGACCATCACCATTTGGACACAATCTCACTTTTTAGCGCATTTTCTCATTTATTAAAAAAATGCACTATTGTGCTCGCCATGTCTGTCTGTCCGTCCTTCTGTCTGCCCGTCCGTCTGTCTGTCTGTCTTTCCGTCTGTCTGCCCGTCTGTCCGTCCGTGACTTCACGTTTTCGTCGACGAGAAAATGCGCTCTCTGTCACTCACTGCAGTGAGCACTGAGTTATATTTTTTTTCTCCGTGTGCTCATAATAAGAAACCTGATCATTTCCTTACGAGTCTCGTCCGACATTTCCGACTGCCGGGCTCGTACCGACGCCGCAATTAACGATGCTTTTATATATAACGTTTTTTGTCGTATGCGTTAATCATATTTTGAAGATTGAAAGGTAAAGCCTATGATCAGAGTAAGGAATTAGACGTAGTGTACAAATAGTGACACACTTAATGAACGTAGCATTGATACGCCCTTTTGCCGGGCCAAACTGGGTTCGGGTTACCTACATAAGCGTAATAAGTGCATCGCTTTTTGGAAAAATTCATCCATTCTCTCAGTGTATATTTATGTTATTCAGTCCACGTTAAAGGCGATTTTTGATGCAATAAATTTTTTGAGTATAGCATGTGTCATAAACTGGTTAACTAGCAACGGTGACAGTAAAACTAACGCTTGGTGTCAAAATTTTGTTCACAATCTATCCCTAAAGGTCAATAAACTAAAAGTAATTAATCAAGCGTACATAATACAGTGCTGAAAAAATAGTTTTACCCACATTTCACACTCTCACTTCTTAATTTTTTTGTCATGTCCGAGTGTTTGAATTGTTTCAGTGCGTGTGGTGACGTCACACACATCCACTGCTACTGACCCACATGTTGCCAACATGTGGGTCAACTTGGGGGCGGTGCCCCCTACGCCTCACGCATATCTCTGCACCTTCCATCTTTTCAAATGACGTTGATTACGAGTTGATTTCGTTGAAACATTGTTGATGACGTGTTGATTTCGTTGAAACATTGTTGATGACGTGTTGATTTCGTTGAAACATTGTTGATGACGTGTTTATTTCGTTGAAACCTTGTTGATTACGAGTTTATTTCGTTGAAACCTTGTTGATTACGAGTTTATTTCGTTGAAACCTTGTTGATTACGAGTTTATTTCGTTAAAACCTTGTTGATTACGAGTTTATTTCGTTGAAACAACGTTGATTACGTTTTGTTTTCTTTAAATCATCGTTGATTACGTTTTGATATCGTTGAAACATCCTTGATTACGAGTTTATTTTATTGAAACAACATTTATTACCGGTATGTGATGATTTCATTGAAACAACGCGTCGTTTAAAAAATGTAGAATCAACGTTACTTCTTCCACGTCACTTGCGTAATGTATGAGCTCGTCTCAAGCTACCACGTTCTCAGCAAGCCCCTGCACAAAGTTCACCTTCGTATTAACCGCGGCAAATTACTGAACCCAGGAAGACATTTGGGGCGCCTTACCTCTTCTTCTTTATTGAGGGATATTTGACGTGCCTGCAGCACGAGAAGTAAATATATGGTGCATTGTAAACTATATTGTCGCTAGACCTGTTGCGTGTTTACGGTTAATGTATTTACGGTTAATGTGTTTACGGTTAACGTGTTTACGTTTAACGTGTTTACGGTTAACGTGTTTACGGTTAATATGTGTTTACGGTTAACATGTGTTTACGGTTAACATGTGTTTACGGTTAACATGTGTTTATGTTTAACATGTGTTTACGGTTAACGTTTTTACGGTTAACGTATCTACGGTCAACGTGTTAGTGGTTAACGTATCTACGGTCAACGTGTTGGTGGTTAACGTATCTACGGTTAACGTGTTTACGGTCAACGTGTCTACGGTCAACGTGTCGGCGGTTAACGTGTTTACGGCTAACGTGTTTACGGCTAACGTGTTTATGTTTAACGTTTTTACGGTTAACGTGTTTACGGCTAACGTGTTTACGGTTAACGTGTTTATGTTTAACGCTTTTACGGTTAACGTGTTTACGGTTAACGTGTTTATGGTTAACGTGTTTACGGTTAACGTGTTTACGGTTAACGTGTTTATGGTTAACGTGTTTATGGTTAACGTGTTTATGGTTAACGTGTTTATTGTTAACGTGTTTAGGGTTAATGTGTTTACGTTTAACATGTTTGCTGCTGGTCATTGTAATGTGTTGAACATTCGTGCTGGACGATGGGCATTTTAGGCTCGAGTTTTTCATTTAATCAATGAGTCAATCTAACAAATGCTGCACGAAATGTTGAATAATTGCAGCGGCATTAATAATTTTCGGCATGCAATAGAGACGCTGTTTTACATCATCTCACTAATGAGACATTCCCGCGCAGCGTTCCAGCGTTTCAACAATATAATACACTCAAATAATATTGTCCAATTATCGAAACACTCAGTATACCTGTTTATCGTATCGATAAAGAGGTACAGCTGATAAACCTTTTTATTGTTCCGAACAGGGTCAGGATGACGCACATAAGGCAAAAGTGACACTTATATTTTGGGACAAATGCTCACTTGTTTTTCTGAGTCTAGAGACGCTACTTTACACCTTCTTAATAATGCTATTATCGCTCACTTTTTTGGTGATCTCATTATTATTTGAATATCTAATTCAAGTTCCTAGTGATTAGAATGTGTCCGGTTCTAATCGAGAATTCGCCGTCGCGTCACTGATCGAAGAGCCGAACTATAAATTCGTTAATTCAATAGAATTAATTTTGGTTATAGTATGAAATTGCAGGTGCAATGGTACCGCGTTTTTCGACTCCGTTGGCGAGACTTTTGTCTTGAAATTGTTACTATATATTCCGTGAATTATTTTCGCGTGTATTCTCAATTTCGTGTATTCCTTTTGCTTGCTTTTGAATTAAAAAGTACTGCGTTCGCGAGACATGATTATTTTCTTAAAATTGTTGTTATTCCGTGAATTATTTTCGCGTGTATCTTCCATTTCATGGATTCTTTTTGCTTGTTTTTGAAATAAAAAGTACTGCGTTCGCGAGACTTAATTATTTTCTTGAAATTGTTAATATTCCGTGGGTCCCACGCTTGTTATTGAGTTATATATCGCTCGTTTAATTTAATGATGCTGTCGCTCAGAATATCAGTGCATGGGTCATCTTGTCCAAATATTGACACACTTCCTTACCAAAGCTTAAGCAGCGAGCAGACGTAGCACTGTTGCATTCTTTTGCCGGACCAAACTGGGTCGGTATATGATTCACAAAAGGGCAAAAGGTTCATCGCCATTTGGACAGAATTTCGCTCATTTCTGTGAGTGCGTTCTCGTATTGCTAATCGACTTGACCGGTATTTTAAATATGCATGTTCCGTTTTTTATGAGTTGTTTCAGCGCAGACTATAATGATTTTTGTGGATCTAATGAAAGATTGTGAATAACGTATTCGAAAAATTTAAAGGCCTAGAAAACGCGCAATGAATTCACCATATCTTCATCAAAATCTTTTGGAGATCAGCTTCATCATCAACTCAACAAACGTTTTGTAGACATGCTCCATCATCAACTCAACAAACGTTTTGCAGACATACTCCATCATCAACTCAAAAAACGTTTTGCAGACATACTCCATCATCAACTCAAAAAACGTTTTGCAGACATACTCCATCATCAACTCAAAAAACGTTTTGAAGACATGCTCCATCATCAATTCCAAAAACGTTTGCAATATAAGTACAATCAGTAGTGAAAATCAAAATATACGCGAAAAAAAATTGAAAAGTTAACGAAGGAGATAACGACAATGGAACACAAAACGCCATCGATTTATAATTCCAAGTTTTTCGGGTTGCCAAGTGTTCATTCAGTATGGCAGACAGACAATTATATTATAATTCGTGTTAATGTGATGACTTATAATGGCTGTGGTGAAGCTTGGTTCATGCGAACCTTGATTAGTAGTATCAACCTCGGGTTAGGTGAATTTGGTTCACCTAACCTTTTAGTAGCAGTAAAATTAACCGTAGGTGAAAAATGAACTTGGTTCTCATGGCCCCTGAATAGCAAAATATGAACCTTAGCGGTCAGATGAACCATGATGAACCATCCGCACCTAGAACCTAGAAGAACTTAGATCCAATTCTCTTATTATTTAAGCATGAGTTTTGAATGCGATCGTCATTCTTGAACGGCAAAATATTAAAATAGATTTCAACTGAATTTCGCGTTTCGATTTTTACTGGTAGCATTTATTATTATAATTGATTATTAAAATTTATTATCAAAATGATATTTTCACGACATTGAAGGGATTAATGCATAATCATTTTTGATCTGTTTGGTTGACGGTAGCTAAACATTAGCCACTTTTTTATATATAAGCGCCATTTACCGAACCCTCGCCTGCATGTGACCTCAGCACTGTGACACAGGCGAGGGCTACTGACCGAACCCTCGCCTGCTTGTGACCTCAGCACTGTGACACAGGCGAGGACTACTGACCCAACCCTCGCCTGCATGTGTGCTCAGCAACGGAATGCCAGACGTGGCGGCACAGTCGCCTGTACAGAGGAAGCAGGATATTGCCTGTACACTACATCGCCTGCCAACCCTTCTACGTGTGAATGGCACTCGCTTATACAGCGCACTACGAGAGAGGATAGTCATAACTTATCTCAAATAATCTGTTAAGTCTATGTCGTATATAAAATATTGATTATATTTCGTGGTTCCATTTACTTTCATCGACAATTGAACATTTACCAGGCATATGTACCAAGAACATATACCTCACTGTGAACACCAATGCATGATCGTTGTACGCAAGTTTTTCATCCACGCCACGGCTTCTAAGTTCCTGTAGGTTTATATTACAAATCTTTGAGAATTAATTATAGAACGAACCTTTGGAAATGGATTATAGAACGAACCTTTGAAGATGGATTATAGAATGAACCTTTGGTAATGGATTATAGAACGAACCTTTGGACGTGCATGGATTATAGAACGAACCTTTGGAAATGAATAATAGAACGAACCTTTGGAAATGGATTATAGAACGAACCTTTGGAAATGAATAATAGAACATACCTTTGGTAATTGAGTATAGAATGAACCTTTGGAAGTTAATATTAAAACGAACCTTTGAAAATGGATTATGGAACGAACCTTTGGAAATGGATTATGGAACGAACCTTTGGAAATGGATTATGGAACGAACCTTTGGAAATGGATTATGGAACGAACCTTTGGAAATGGATTATATAACGAACCTTAGGTAATGGATTATGGAACGAACCTTTGGTAACGGATTATAGAACGAACCTTTGGAAATGTATTATGGAACGAACCTTTGGAAATGGATTATGGAATGAACCTTTGAAAATGGATTATGGAACGAACCTTTGGAAATGGATTATAGAACGAACCTTAGGTAATGGATTATTGAACGAATCTTTGGAAATTGATTATAGAACGAATCTTCGAAATTGATTATAGAACGAATCTTTGGAAATGGATTATAGAACAAAGTTTTGGAAATGGATTACCGTATAGAACGAACCTTTGGAGATGGATTATAGAACGAACCTTTGTAATTGTAATGGAGACTGAGGGATAGCGTACAGAGGCTATATCCCTAAATCGAGTCGTGTGACCAGTCTTATGTTTAACATAATGCAAAATATCTCCCTATTAAGATGTTACCAAACGTACTGCACGACAGGCATGCTCACTTTTTAATAATTTAACACGACACTGGAATTTACATTCCATATAAACTGATGATGTATTTGTGTTACAGTTACGACAGCGGTGCCCGGACAGCCGAGGCGACCGCTACATGCTTTTCACTGCAGAAGATCCGCCCAACCATATCAAGGTAGGTTATTTCTCGTTATAAATTCATAATTCGCTCCGTAATAGGTGCCTATAAGCATTACAATTATTTACTAATATATTAATATTATTATTGATATATATTATTTCTGTAGTAATGTTTAGTAATACCTTATTAATTCAATTTCGAAAACTTATACTAATTGGATTCGTGTCAAATGTGAAAATACCGATGTAAGAGCCTAAGAGGGTAATGTAATGAATGATCAATTGATCACGAAAACTGTATTTATCTCCTCAACAACAAATGAAGTGATCGGACATGAACTCCTGAAATAATGATTATAGCAAATTATTGCCCTATATCTTCCATAAATTTTATATGTGAATTGCGCTACCTCCTGCATTCTTCATAAATTCTTTGAAATATGTTGGAAGAGCGTGAAGATGGGATTAGTTCAAGCGAATTTTGACTCGCATTGCTTCAAAGATCAGATGTTTTTAGACTAATTTCTAGTAAAGTGTTTTGTGTTGTATAATAAATGCAGTACAACCCTAGTGAGTTATAAATAGTTGTTAATACAAAGAAATATTAGTATAATAAGTAAGGAATTGTAATGCACAGAAGTTAATAGTTGTTGAGAACAGTTTAGTGATGTCTATGTCGGTTATGCAGGCGGGCTGGAAGGAAAACCTGGCCACATTCATGAACGAACTGAAGAACATCCGTGCCACGGGCCTCAGCACCATAGGGCCGGCCATCAGGAATGTGTTTGATGTTCTCAACATCAACAGAATGCAGTCAGGTGAGCGGCAACATCAACAGAATGCAGTCAGGTGAGCGGCAACATCAACAGAATGCAGTCAGGTGAGCGGCAACATCAACAGAATGCAGTCAGGTGAGCAGCAACATCAACAGAATGCAGTCAGGTGAGCAGCAACATCAACAGAATGCAGTCAGGTGAGCAGCAACATCAACAGAATGCAGTCAGGTGAGCAGCAACATCAACAGAATGCAGTCAGGTGAGCAGCAACATCAACAGAATGCAGTCAGGTGAGCAGCAACATCAACAGAATGCAGTCAGGTGAGCAGCAACATCAACAGAATGCAGTCAGGTGAGCAGCAACATCAACAGAATGCAGTCAGGTGAGCAGCAACATCAACAGAATGCAGTCAGGTGAGCAGCAACATCAACAGAATGCAGTCAGGTGAGCAGCAACATCAACAGAATGCAGTCAGGTGAGCAGCAACATCAACAGAATGCAGTCAGGTGAGCAGCAACATCAACAGAATGCAGTCAGGTGAGCAGCAACATCAACAGAATGCAGTCAGGTGAGCAGCAACATCAACAGAATGCAGTCAGGTGAGCAGCAACATCAACAGAATGCAGTCAGGTGAGCAGCAACATCAACAGAATGCAGTCAGGTGAGCAGCAACATCAACAGAATGCAGTCAGGTGAGCAGCAACATCAACAGAATGCAGTCAGGTGAGCAGCAACATCAACAGAATGCAGTCAGGTGAGCAGCAACATCAACAGAATGCAGTCAGGTGAGCAGCAACATCAACAGAATGCAGTCAGGTGAGCAGCAACATCAACAGAATNAAGTGTTGTGGCAACAAGTGTTGTGGCAACAAGTGTTGTGGCAACAAGTGTTGTGGCAACGAGTGTTGTGGCAACAAGTGTGGCAACAAGTGTCTGATGTATGGCAGGTATCGACACGTATGGCGCAGGCAGGTCGCCCTTCTTCCTCGAGCCGTCCCTGATCGTCGTCATCACGGACGGTGGGCGCCTCACCGCCCCCGCCGGCGTCCAGGACGAGGTATGACACTGCTACGTGTTATCTCATTGTTATCTCATTGTTATCACATTGTTATCCCATTGTTATTTGTTATGTGTCATCCTACTCTTACGTGCTATCCTCCTACGTGTACATGTATTGCTACGTTCCTTACTCGTCCAAAGCGTGATGAAACGTGAGGTAGGAAGCCTGCGTCGGCATGTAAATAAATGCATTTGTTACAACAGTGTACAATATTAGTATTACTATTATTATTAATATTATTGCAATATTATGAGTATGATTACTATATTAATTTGTTTGGCATGATGTCGCCAGATGTTCAGTGGACACAAGAGCTCCAGCATCCCTGGGGCTGAGCTAACGCGGGAGATGTACAGATGGGACCAGCGGTTGTTTGCTCTCGTACTACGCCTGACTGGTATGTAATAACTATCTTAATTATACATAGATTTAACTAAATTATTTTACCATTTATTATAACTGCAATTAGCCTTATTATTGTGTACAAATGGGAGTCGATTCTGCTCAGGAGTCGCTACACTCGGCTTAGTTATTCTGGGTCAGCTTGGCCACCTTATCGAAATCAGCTTCTGGTCAGAACCTCTTTTCTGACTTGATAGTCGCCTGAGAGTATGACAAGGGTTGGCCGAGCCGAGTCATGCCGAGCTTGCTAGCTGCCCAGAGGCTGCCCTTCAAACCGTGAGCCAAAGCGGAAATTAGTGGCTGATTAACACGCTCCTCGAGTCCTGGGCGGCGCCTGATGCACAGTCTGGCCCGCATCAGAATTTGGTTTAGGAATGAATTCGAAATTTTCCAGTTCAAGTTCCCTCGTTCAAAGACCTTTTCCTACGACAGTTGAACGTAGCCGCGTATATTTCGATTAAATATTTTCATTGTTAAGTTGTTAGTTTAATTTAGTCACTTGAATTTCCCCATATTGCAGGCACCCCCGCCCAGGACCCGCCCCCTCCTCCTACGCCCCCCAACGGCGGCAGCGCCAGCGCCTGCAGCAGCATCGTCCCCAGCGACAACTCCCACCTGGACCGTCTCTGCGACGCCACGGGAGGTCATTATCTTAACTAAGATAATACTGCTTTACTGAGATAACTCTATCTTAACTAAGACTTTTGTCATATAGTCTTAAGTAAGATAATACTACTTGATATATCTCTATCTTAACTAAGACTTTGATGACATAGTCTTAACTAAGATAATACTACTTGAGATAACTCTATCATAACTAAGACTTTGATGGCATAGTCTTAACTAAGATAATACTACTTGAGATGACTCTATCCTAACTAAGACTTTGATGGCATAGTCTTAACTAAGATAATACTACTTGAGATGACTCTATCCTAACTAAGACTTTTATCACATAGTCTTAACTAAGATAATACTAATTTACTGAGATAAATCTTTCCTAACTAAGACTTTTATCACATAGTCTTATCTATGATAATACTAATTTACTGAGATAAATCTTTCCTAACTAAGACTTTTATCACATATTCTTAACTAAGATAATAATAATTTACTGAGATAACTCTTTCCTAACCTAAGACTTTTATCACATAGTCTTAACTAAGACAGAACTAAGATAACGCTGCTCAGTGATGCCACAGAACTAATTGATTATAAGATCGTTGAGTATTCTTCATAGGGCGGTCGTGCTGCGTGCTAAATTAAATGATTATGACCAATATGGGATCTTTGATTATTCTCATTTGAGGTTTTCTTATTGACACGAATGTACTGAATTGACATGAGCTGGTCTTGTTAAATTATATAATTGCCAAATGATTGAATGATAATTGATTATAATTATCTTAAATGGGCCAGGGCGGACGAACTACGTGCACAAGTAAATGATATAATAATCTTTACTTATCATTATCTGTAAGGTCCCCCAAGGCACAAAAGAGTTTACACTAATGATGACAATTGTCTCAGGTCGTTCGTACTGCGTGCGCAGTCACCGCGTGTTCCAGAACTGCGTGGAGAGTCTCGTGGGGAAGGTGCAGAGCGGCGTCGTCATCAGCTTTGAGAAGAGCGGTCCTGACCCACCTCCTGTAGTGCATGAAGGTGGGTCATAGTAGTTAGTGGTGCATGAAGGTGGGTCATAGTAGTTAGTGGTACATGAAGGTGGGTCATAGTAGTTAGTGGTACATGAAGGTGGGTCATAGTAGTTAGTGGTGCATGAAGGTGGGTCATAGTAGTTAGTGGTACATGAAGGTGGGTCATAGTAGTTAGTGGTGCATGAAGGTGGGTCATAGTAGTTAGTGGTACATGAAGGTGGGTCATAGTGCTGCATGGTAGTGGGTTCTGACATCGGTATAAGTCAAGAGATGGGATATGTCGCTGAGATCCATGTAGCCTATAAGAACTCTATGTCCAGCAGCCTGGCATATATGTGGGACTTTGTACAATGTGTGATGCACTTCTCTAGGTCATCCGGTATGGCCCGGCAAAAAAGCATCAGCGCAGAAAGTGTGTCATTATTGAGACAATATGACCCATCCATTTTTCTAAAATTGAGATATCTCTCAATATTTTAGTTTGAGATTTGCACTACAAAATTTCCCCCTACGCAGGCAAAGACGCGCCGCTGCCTGACATCGTCGAGGTCGACAAAGAGAACATCTACGGCAGCAACTCTGACAACTATGCTTCTGGCAGCTCCCAGAGCAACGGTGAGTGCTCTGTTACTCTGACACTGCGCCAGTCTGCCATACTGTCACTACGTCACTCTGCCTCTGCCACTGTCACTGCATCACTCTGTCCCTGTCACTGCATCACTCTGTCTCTGCCACTGTCACTGCATCACTCTGTTTCTGCCGCTGTCACTGCATCACTCTGTCTCTGCCACTGTCACTGCATCACTCTGTCTCTGCCACTGTCGCTACGTCTGTCACATTTAGCTAAACCTCGACGGTAGCAGCTACATCCAGAGAAATGAATGAGACTTTCTCCAAATAGCGATGTTTTTTCTGCGCTTGTGTGGCGGGTCAAACTGACTCAGTTTGACCTGTAAAACGGCGAATCAGTGCTACGTCCACTCTCTGCTCTTGCTGCGGGTAAGAAAGTGGGTCGCTATTTGGACAACATGACCCACTCATTTCTTCGAGTGAATGACTGATAACATACGTGGCATTTATAGTGTTGGGTGATCTCGCGTTTAATGAATTATTTCATACATAGCTGAATGAATGAGTAATAAACACATGAATGACAGAACAGTACAAGATAGGCTAATTTTTTTCAAACAACCGCAGGTTCTTCGAAGATTTTTTTCCTAGACTTGCCATTTCCTGGTAAATTTTTATGCATCTTTAAACACTGTTGACCGGAAAGCGTTTATGATCAAACAATTTTGTGAATGAAAACTAGAATTCAAAGAAATTTTTCTACTTACTTTAAGTTATAACTTTCGACGAATTATTTTATTCATTTTATCACCTATGAATTATATATATTTTTTCAAGTCTTATTCAAGCGATATTGTCTGTTTCCCTTGAACAGGTCACAGCTCCTCGACGCCATTAAATGCCTCAGGTTGTTCTAACAACCACACCGTCACCACCACCAGCAGTGGTAGCACCACCACCATACCACCACCAGCGTGGTACAACTGCCGTAAGATGATATACGTACCAAGACCTGCACAACGAGGAAGTCCTACAGGGTTCTGGCCCATTCCGGAGTCCTTCTGGCCTGACATCCATACGGCCACACTCGTATGTTGATACCTTCATGCAAATAACGTTAATTGCGCTTTAATTTCGTTTAAATTACTTTTAAGCAACGGTTTAATAGTTGATCCCTCACGCAAATAACGTTTATTTCGTTTAAATTACTTTTAAGCAACGGTTTAATAGTTGGTCCCTCACGCAAATAACGTTTATTTCGTTTAAATTACTTTTAAGCAACAATTTAATAATTTTCACGATCAGAAAATTTTTTTAGCCCGTTCACCTGCATTGTTCACCTGCATTGTCTAGGAACTCGATATTAATAAACTTGTATAAATTAATTAATGTAGAATCAGTACATATATATGAACTGAATAATAATATTGGAAATTTTACAGCCCGCTCGCTCGGCCCACCCGAACGTGAAGTTCACGTGCACCAGCCAGGAGCCCATGGTCATAGACAACTTACCATTCGACAAGTACGAGCTCGAGCCTTCCCCTCTGACGCAGTTCATCCTACACCGGCGCCAGCCCACCGTCTGTTGGCAGGTGGGTGTCGCAACTGTAGTATAATTACAGAAGACGGTGATTCATATATTTAATATACTGACAGTTTAGTAACTTAAAACAGCTCTAAAATATCAGGAAAGGAAAATTAAGTATTGGTTTTTTTAGATCAAATTTGCTATGTACAGTTGTTCATGTATGATCTAAAATATCAGGAAAGGAAAATTAGATTCAATAGATTTTTAGATCCAGTTTGTTATGTTCACTTGTTCATGTATCACATCTCCTGAATTCCACCCTGCCCCCCAATCATGCATCTCGGTTTAAAAAACTATTCTTGGTAGCTTGCGTAGGTAATGGTGGTGATTGTTGTAGTATAAGGTGGTTATGGAGCTGATATTCATGACCTTGTTCAGGTATTCATGTCCAGAACACATGAGATTAATAAATGATCACGTACACATGTTCAGGTATTCGCGTCCAGAAGACATGAGATATATAAACAATCACGTCCACATGTACAGGTGTTCGTGGCGAACAGCAGCAGCGTGAAGAACAGCGACGCAGGTCACCCGTTCGGGTACCTGAAGGCGAGCACGTCGCTGTCATGCGTGAACCTGTTCGTGATGCCCTACAACTACCCTGTGCTGCTACCACTGCTGGAGGACCTGTTTAAAACTCACAGACAGAAACCCAGCAAGGAGTGGAGGCAGCAGTTCGATACCTACCTTAGGACCATGCCGCCCTACTATGCTAATGTGAGTCATGATGGTGCTACTTTAGGACCATACTGGCATACCGGTACTAAACTAATGTGAGATATATTGGCTCCATGCTGCCGCACTATCGACCATGAAATAAACTGCTGCAACAATACGCTGCAACTGATGCAACAATACGCATCGCTTGGAAACAGCGCATTGCGCTGTTTCCAAGCGAGCGAATAATAATAATGTCATGTTACCTTATAGTTAATGTGAAATATACTTTAATATTTTAGCATGAATTCTGACCTTACATAGGCTATTTTACTTTCATAATTTAGAGCAATTTTATCCTGCGCAGCCCCTGCGTCGTGCCCTGGCCCGCATGGGCGCCCACAACCTGGTGCCCGACAACCTGGACAACTGCCTCAGCTTCCAGGTCTCGAACCACCTCAAGAAGCTCAAGAACCAGGGCAAGGTTGAGTACGACCGCATCTGTGCTGAGGTATATAGTGCGTTGTATAATAATATTATGTAATATCATTATTAATATCACTGAACCACCTCAAGAAGCTCAAGAACCAGGGCAAGGTCGAGTACGACCGCATCTGTGCTGAGGTATATAGTGCACTATATAATAATATTATGTATTAGCATTATTAATATCACTCAGAAATATGCTGAGGTATATAGTGCACTAAATAATAATATCATGTATTATCTTTATTAATGTCACTCAGGAATATGCTGAGGTATATAGTGCACTAAATAATAATATCATGTATTAACTTTATTAATATCACTCAGAAATGTTCCAAGACAATTTAATTTATAAATTTCTTGATAACTTGATCATTATTTTCATCTTATTTGAATACTTATGATTAATATCATGTTTTATCTTTATTAATGTCGCTCAGAAATGTTCGAAGATAATTTAATTTATAAATTTCTTGATTAATTGACCATTATTTTGATTTTATTTAAATACTTATGATGTTGACAGGTGGAGAAGCGCGTGAGCAGCGTTAGCGCCGGCAGCAGCAGCTCCTGCAACCTGGGGGACCACAACGGCCTGGTGAAGGTGGTGATGAAGAGACCGCTGCCCCGACACCTTACTTCCAACCATACACTTCATGGTGAACACCATCAATGCTTTGTTGTTGTGGCCAGAGCTGGGCAGCGCTACTTTGTAATGTAGCGACCGCTACCGCTACATGTCCTAAATATAGCGGGCGCTACCGCTACCGCTACAATTGCTTAAATGTAGCGCCGCTACTGCTACTGAAAATGTAGCGGCCGCTACATTTATGGCCAATTGTGTTATGTTATGGTCAATTGGTGTTATGGCCAATATGTGTTATGTTATGGTTATGGCCAATTGTGTCATAAACTATTGGACAACTTCCATGTAGCGATTATTCCAAACTATGGACAACTTCTATGTATCTAATAGACCACCGGATCTGAAACAATTGTAAAAAGTGATTTCCTCTTAATTTTACATCATATAGCTTGGGGAAAATGTACTCTTTCTGCAATTTTTCAAATGAAGCAATATAATTTATATATAATATATAATCTTATATATTATATAATATATAATCTTGTATATTATATAATATTCAATATAATGACGTTCAATATAAGTACTTACATTATCAGTCAGCTTATATCGCAAGTTCACAAGGAATTTAAAAGCAAAGAAAACACCAAGCAAATTCACCATATCGCCGATTCACCATATCCACCATATTGATGGAGCTGGACTCCGAAACGTTTTTAATATCGATATGGTGAATTTGCTTGGTGTTTCCTTTGCTTTTAAATTCCTTGAGGTTCAATATAACCCAATATAATCTTCACAAACTATATTGTCCCACAGGTCCGCTGTCACATTTACGGGAGCAAGTGAACGAGTTCAACAATTTCCACATCGTGCTGAGCACAGACTCGTTGACTGCCCCATCCTTGGGGGGGCCTGGGGCGCCCCCTTCCGTCACGGGGGGCGGGGGCACTGCCCCCCAAATGTACAGAAACCCGTTCGATATTTCCAGACACTCGCTGCTGGATCAGCTCGCTAGAATGCGAGCAAACTTTTTGCAGGTGAAAGTTTTTTTCAATTGATTGAGCATTTAGAGCAAATTTAGATTTTTAAACTGTGAAAGCTTTTATTTTATTTGATTGAGCATTTTTAGCAAATTTAAATTATTAAACCTTTATTCCCGATGGAATTTAGAACAATACATATTTTTACGATACTGGTGATACGAATGAACCGTTCTTTATTGCCCCAATATAGAATTTTTATGCTGTTATTATGAAGATAAAGATTTTTGATAACAATTCTTAATCGCCTTCAGCTGTGTTGCGACCGTAGGTCAACATTATTATTGTGTACGAAAATGAAAAATTTTATGTTAGAAAATTTTCATCGTAAAAATGTTGCTGATGATTATGAATGATAAGACCTCTCCCCCCCCCCCAGCCGAGTGTGGCGAACCTGCTACTGGACCGCGACCAGGACCAGCTACACTGCCGCCCTATCGGCCAGATGGGCAACTATCAGGTGAACAAACTGTGAAACTATACATTATCAGGTGAACAAACTGTATTTCTCCCACACTGTACACCAGCAGGTGAAGAAATTACACTATTTTCCCCCACTGTACACTATCATCCCCCATGTATACTGTACACTTGTCATTACTTTACTTCCTTCTACTTTAAATGTAAGCTCTCCTCTCGTAAACTATAGTTAGTTAACTAACTAACCTCGCCCCCCCCTGCCCCCTCCCCTGCCCCCAGGACTACCTGAAGAAGATGCCCCCTGCGCTGCGGGAGATCGAGAGCACCCCTGTACGGCAGCACATGTTCGGCAACCCGTTCAAGATAGACAAGGTATATCCATACATCATTTATTATCATCATACATAATTCTTCAGTTATTAGTGAACATGCTAAAGTTTTCGAAGCAATTCTCTACAGTTCAAAATTTTCTACTATCATTTTTTTATTATTGTCAAAAAAATGCCCCTGGTCCTTATATATCAATTTACATTTTCCTATCAATTGATTAACCCGATATAATAATGCATTATTATGCGAAAAAGTTTAAACGTTTTTTTATTGTCAATAATGTTATATTTTTCTCAGCTGTCCTTGCCTTTTTTTTATTTGCATTCGTCGTTGTGCCACTTGACACAAATTTTTCTGAGTGTTGATGGTTTTGTTTGTATTGCAGAAAATGTCGATGGTGGTTGACGAAGCGGACGTGGACCTGCCTGGGGGAGGAGCAAGTGGGGGAGCTGGGGGCTCTGCTGGGGGAGGTAGGGGGACCAAGAGAGGCTCCTCTGACCCTGGGCCTTCGATGGCCTCAGGAGGCCCTGGCCTAAGGCCCACCGTCAAGAGAAAAAGAGGCCCACTGCCCTCCGACGCGTGTTACAGCCGCCTGCTGTTCACTCCCCCCAACTCCCCCCAGCACTTCGGGGGAGTGGATGCTGCGTATCCCCCACCTATGGTTGCCGCTACTCCCCCTCCCTCAACTCAACCCCCTCCTCCTCCCCCGGCCCCCATGGACCTCCCCCCATCTGTGGTGACCCCAAGACTAGCCCCTCACCCCCCGGGGTACGATCCCCTCCACCACCTTCACCCAACCCCTCCCCCAACCCTACACCAACCCCACGGCAACGCTAACGCTGCCGTCCCAGGTGCGTTTTTCACGTCTATTTACTTTATTTTTTATTTATTTTGCCCATATAAGTGTTGTCCGAATTAAGACACACTTTCTCTGTAGCGCGGGCTAAACTGAGTTAAGATGACCCACACAAGGACAAGACATGCATCGATATCTGGACAAAGTCTCGTTTATTTCTCTGAGTGTTCATCACTTCATCGTTCTTGTTACAAGTCGCGTCTTCTGTTGCGTGGGCAAAAATTTATTTAAATATTGCGAGCAAATTATAAATTAATTTTAATCTGAATTTTTTATCCAGAATAATTGTTATGTTGTTGCGTTGCTGCTTACTCGTGTTATAAGATAATTCACTTACAATGTAATAACAAAGAAAACAACGAGAGAAATAACCTAATTTTATGTGTAAAATTTTAAAAATCCTTCAACATTTATTCACTCCAAAAGAATTGTCATTCGAAAATTTTTTAATTATTGTTGAATTTTCGTTATTATTGAATCATAAGTGTTTTTTTTTATCAAATAATTAGAGTGATATTATTATTTGATATAATTTTACAAAAATAGAAATAGAACATCTTGAGAAATAAAAACTCTCCCGCAGGTACGAACAACATGGCCCCTTCCCCCACCGTCTTCACCCCTCCTGTGGGGGGCGTGATGGGGGGCATCGCAGCCCCCGTGGGGGGCCCTTGTTCCCCCCCGCCTTCCCCCGCGTCCCCTCACATCAGTCCCTCAAATCCCCAAGCTAATGAGGAAGACATGCATCTCAATGGAGGTACGTTTATTGCCCATCACCATTACTGTTTCTCTAAAGTTCTATCTTCATTTGTCCCCCTCAGGGGGGACTTCTGACGGGTGTCTGTGCTCGTCAGAAGTCCTATGGGATTTCGCGCTCCTAAGGGGATTGTTCCTGAGCGCCCCACCGCTGAGCTCGCGGTGTCTGACTGCAGGTCTCAGTTGTGGGGTTAAGTTATTATGTAGGTAGGATTCCTTACATTAAGTTATTATGTAGTGGCGGCCGACGTCCCGTGTAAGCGACCTCTTGTTCGAGTGTCTTCGTTTCTGTTGCTTTTCACCTGTCCCTCCTTGTCACTTCGTCTCCCTGAGATGCTAACGCTGCTTCTTTCGAGCCAGCTTCAGCGGGCTGGACATCTGAGACCTTCCGCCCCTTGTGGGTGATGAATAATTGAGACCTTCCACCTCTATGGTGATGTTCATCTTGACTTTCGGTGCGAGATAGCTTAATAGCTGAAGCGCTAGTAAACATTTGGCCACTAACTAACTAACTAACTATCTTCATTTGTTGCTATTTCTCTTTTTGTGAAGCTGCGAATTTTACATTTCTGTTTTTTTTTTATTATTTATTATTATCATTTTTTTTTTGAGGCGGCGAATTTGACATTAGTATTTTCGTGAAGGTACGAATTTGTCATTTTTTTTAACTGCGAATTTGCTATTAGTGTACTAAAGCAATAAATTTATTCTTAACTCTTGGTGTAATAAATTCGTTGGTCAGCTTGAACTTTTCTGTCAATTTACAAAGTCATTAATGCGAGACGTGTGCAGGTGGGGACGTGGAGCCTGCACCGGCTGGGGACGTGGGGAAGGGACGAGGGCTGTCCCGCCCTCCCCTCGCCGCCATGCACAACCAACAAGTGAGGGACGCTCGTGTCTTCTTTAAGTCAAATTCTTAACCCTTTCTATGTGAATATAATGTAATATTCAATGATAGATGGTTAATATAGTTAAATTATTAACCCTTTTTATATGAATATAATGTAGTATTCAATGATAGCTGGTTAACATGGTTAAATTCTTAATTCTTTTTTATATGGATATAATGTAATATTCATTGTCAGATGATTAACATGGTTAAATTATTAACCCTTTTTATTATGGATATATTGTAATATTCAATGATAGAGGGTTAACATAGTTAAATTCTTAACCCTTTTCATATGGATATATTCAATGCTATTTGTACCTAAGAGTCTGGTCACGAGTGTTACCCTCAGTATAGGGTGTACAACAAATGTATGGATCAAATTATTCATGAAGTTAATATGAGCACTTGTATGGTAAATGACTTATAAAAGACTTACATATTATTATTAGCGGGGTATTGAAATTGAGCTTCTTATAATTCTATAACATTTGCAACAATGCATTGCAAGTCGGGAAGGCGTCCCGTAAAATTCCTGTGCGAGTTCCAGCTCCATCAATGCTTGTATCACTTCCATCTATCCTACTCACCGTTATTGCGTGGAGTTTACATTTTAAATTACTTTCTAGAAGGTTATTGATTAAATTTTTTGTTTTTAATTACTTCATAGCGGTTATTGAATTCATATTTCTGTGGTTATTCCATCCCCTTTTTAACACGTTGACTACGATTGCTTCATCTTGTACTATTATTTCATTTTTTGTACTGTTTTTAAACAGGGTTGCCAGACGGCCATTTTTTCCGGACAAATTCCGTGATTTAGTTTTTCTCAATTGCGTTGGCCGGCTAAAATTTATGATAGGGGTACTTCCTAATTAAGTTTTAAATACTGCAAAAAGAAAATAAATAGAATTTTTATAGCGGAACCTACAAATAAACTAGTATGCATTGAACTATCGGCCTTTTTTGGCCTTTTTTGTTCTCGGATTTGGCCGATTTTAGGCAACCTGAATTATGTACCACTACCGTACCTCCTGGAGAAATACATTTTGTGGTACGCATATGTACCAATACGTAGTCAACGTGTTAATGGTCATTGAACACACTTTTGTGGTTCTTAAATAAAATTTTTATGTTTATTGAATATACTTCTTAATGGTTATTGAATATACATTTTAATAGTTATTGAATATACTTCTTAATTGTTATTAAATATACATTTTAATGTTTATTGAATATACATTTTAATGATAATTGAATATACTTTTTAATGGTTCTTGAATATGCTTTTTAGTGTTCATTGAAGTGGTTTGTATCGGTTTCATCTAATCTTATGTATTTCCAGGTGCTCCTGACGTCTCCGGACAGCTCTCCGCTACAACCATCTTCTCCTCCCCACTCCCCCACCACTCCACCCCCTGCATTACCCCCACTCCGAGCCCCCTTGTCACCTCCCTCTGCCCCTTACCCCTTAGCAGTGACGTCACAAGATCCATTTTCAGGACAACGAAATCTAATTTCTCCTGCAGTTTCATCTCAAGAAATTCAGCGTTTAAATTCAGGCGTACAAACGTCGCAAGAAATTCAGCGTCTCAACTCAGGGGTGCCAGAGAGTGCTGGAAGTCAGCGGCCAGCTGCTGGTGCTGCCTTACAGCGTCAGGAGCCGCTGACAAACCAGCGTCAGGTCGTCGTGTCCAATCAGCTGTTGTTCCAAGACACTGCTGACGCTGCCAGCCACAACCGCATGCTGCTGCTGACGCTGTACAAGGACGTTAAGCGACCGGGCCGAAGTGAGTTCTTGCCTTGTAGTTCTTATAATATTAATCGTACCTTCTAGTTCTTATAATATATATCGTACCTTCTAGTTCTTATAATATTAATCGTACCTTCTAATTCAAATCTATAGCCAGAAGTTCTAATATCTTCAGTAGTTCTCACTCAGTGCTGCAAATTTGTCCTTTCATCACTTGTGGCGTACTAGTCAGGATTATAAATGTAACGAAGGGTATTGAACAAATTAACATATAAACTGGCATGTACATCTCTTCTATACATACGTGGGGACAATCGCTTCTGAGTATTTATTTGTTGAAACACGCTTCTCTCTCGTCTAGTCCCGCCGCAGTCAATAACTGAACATGATTTTAACAATGACTTTCATCAATATTGATTAGCTAATTATGACTCGCATCAAAATTGGTTGACTTCTTCAACTATTTCTTACTAACTATTCTCCAACTATCACTAACTAACTATTCTCCAACTATTAGTACTAACTAACTATTCTTCAACCATTACTAACTAACTAGTATTCTCCAACTATCACTAACTATTCTTCGACTATTACTTACTAACTATTATCCAACTATCACTAACTATTCTTCAATTATTACTAACTAACTATTCTTCAACTATCACTAACTGACTATTTCTAACTATTCTTCAACTATCACTAACTGACTACCGGTATTTATAACTATTCTTCAACTATTACTACCAACTAATCTTCAACTATTACTAACTAATCTTCAACTATTACTAACTAATCTTCAACTATTACTAACTATATATTCTTCAACTATCACTAACTATTGTTCAACTATCACTAACTGACTATTTCTAACTATTCTTCACATTGCAGACTACGGGCCGCTGTTGTCTCGCTTATCAACGGTCCAGGGCAGCGTGGAGAGCAGAATACGCTTATTGAAGGCCGTGATGCATGAAGCCAGTCGCTTCAAGCGCCACTCTCTCATCAAGCTTCTTGATGAATACATGATGCAGCAGCAGCGCCAGCACCGCGGTGCCATCAACGGCACCACCAACAACCCTGGCGCGTCCTTACGCATGAATGGCCACACCAGATGAGGGCTGCAGGTGACGAGTTCGTGAAGGAAAGTGACGAGTTCGTGAAGGAAAGTGACGAGTTCGTGAAGAATTGGTGAAGGAAAGTGACGAATTCATGAAGGAATGTGAAGAAAAGTAACGAATTAGTCAAGGAAAGTGAAGAATTAGTGAAGGAATGTGACTAATTATTGAAGGATAGGTAGTGACGAATTGGTGAAGTTAGTGACGAATTGGTGAAGGAAAGTGACGATTTCGTGAAGAAATGTTAAGAACTATTGGAGGAAAGTGGCAAACTCTGGAAGTAGGAACTTTTTGAGACAGCAGAACCAGTATGATAATCTATAATAATTCTGTCAACTCTGAAATGTCGGCATCTGCATCGGCATTAGCACTCCTGAGGCATCTCGCATCGGCATCTAATCGGCATTCGCCAAATTAGATCAGTTCTATAGTGGAAAATTTGTAAGCTTGCTTTGTGAGTTAGAAAATCATCAGATTCCGTGCTCCAGAGATCGTCGTTGGTTTCGGAAAAACATTTCTTCTCATGAGGGTCAACTGAAAAGAAATTGGTTCAATGACTTCTGTTGGCTTGATGAAAAATTCCAATTCTGAAGTTACTTTCACCATCGATGAAGGTAATTCTACGGGAATTATATATAGGTATATATATAAATCTATCATGTTTATTGAAGACGAAGACCATGATGCATCAAATAGGCCTTGGAGAATTAACGCACGAGAATCAAATTACCGTATGTGCACCTAAGGCCTTCATCAACTCCCTCAATACTTGTCTTCAAGATACAAGTTATTTTCCTTCGCAGAATTGGAAATTTCTCAAAGAGAAATCGCATTTTTGCAGCAGCAGATTTAGTTAGACTTTTTTTATTTGATTCGCTTATTTATGCGTTTCATGTAAATTTATTTTAATGGACGCAACTGCCTTCACCAAAGCCGCCATCACACAATAGTTTTGTATGTAATTTTATTAACATTCTTGATCTGTTGCTTGCAGTTTCTATTGTGAACATCCAATAGTAGTTTCTTCTTGTAATTATAATCTATTTGTAGGTACACAAGTTGCAGTTCATGTTATCTTTTTATTACTTTTTCAGTTTTTGACCTTACACTTTCCATGGTTTCTTAAAGCTTCAAGTTTAGACAAAGCGCCTCCTGAGAGGGAGAGCTTGAAGCTGACTGTCACTGCCATTCATTTTCTCGCCTTCTGTTTGGGGCAGACATTTTTACTTTGGTATTGTAGAAAAATGATATTCTGATGCGAATTTACATTAAAGTATTTATAATATCAATGTCCGACGCCTTAAGAGCATTAATACTTTTTGTCATAATTCTGTTCTGCATTTCATTTCTCGCCGCTTGAGGGAAAGGTTTTAATTACTATTTTTCAATGGTCTGATTTGGGATGACATTTTCGGTGCCACTTCGGGGAACTTAATTGTTTTAAAAGAACTTTGTTTTGGGAATTGATATTCGATTGTGCTTTCTATGTTAGGGTATAAAGGGTCTTCAGGGTAAAAGAGAGGGGTATATATAATGGTTCCACAGTATACAATGCCGACATAAAAGGTATGCTATATTTTTAGGGTAAAATGCTGGGGTATAGTGGCTCCATCGCGTATATGGCTGTAGTATATAGAGGTATCCTAGGTTCACGGTCAGCATTGAAAGGCGTAGATATTGAATCATGATTTATATGCATTGAATCATAAGCGTTTTAGAAGTCTTCAGTCAATTGTTTAAATTATTTTTGAAGTGTTGCAAACAAGACATTTGTAGATAGCCTACCCATCACGGTACAGGGATCATTTATCGATTTTCTTGAATGTTATTATGAATGTTTTTTCACCGACTATGTACAAACTTAGTTCGTAAGATTGTACAGGACTTGATAGTGATTTGTACAGACGAGTCAGTAGCCTTTCACAGTTTGTAGGATTTGCTAGCTGTAGGATTAGGCTCGTAGAAAAAGCTGAATAGAAATGATTTCACAATGAAAACATATTTGTGGAGGAATTCTGCTCTCTCATACACTTTTTTTATTTCAATTTCTTTATACCCTAGAGGGTATTCAAGCAACAGAATTGTAAGCTTCGTTTTTTTATTACCGTTTTTTCCTCGCATTTTCCGTTTTTTTTATTAGCTGATTAATTATGAACATAAATACCGTATCCTGGCAATGTTACGGTAAAGCGTTGATTACTCTAATGCGCTGCAGAGTTATTTGATCGGCGAGTCTTTGCAACGAAGATTAGTTAGAAAATTTTCACTGTTACTCATTACGATCATCAAGCGTGTCATCGTGACCCAGTTCGCGTCGTACGTATCAGTGCTACGTCCGTTCTCTGCTCGTGCCATGGGTAAGAAATTTGTTCATTAGGACTTAACGACCCATTAATTTTCCTGAGTGTGGTCTTGGTGATGCGTTCGTTTTACACTGCGACGCTTGCTGGCCCTGTGGGAGGATGATGAACCTGCCTAGGCTCTTTGTGTCTACGATTTGTCGACATGATTTCATACGCGAAAAAATTTGTGATTAGGCAGTTCGTTCATTCAGAGCAGACATCAACGACATACAACTGCTATAATTTGTGTGAGAAATCACGATTATTATCCGCTTTGTATTTAATTAGAAAAGTAAAAGATCGTTAATTTTACTGAACTGATGGGCGTTGAAGACGTCATGAAAATACGTTCGTCAATACCATTGCATATTTTATTATAAGGAAATGAATCCAGTCTGGCTTCCGATTAAATTGTTTTAATTGTTCAAATGCCTTCGATTACGTGATGCAAAAATTTAATATCTTGATGAAGACAAGTTTCCAAGCGATGTGTCTTCAATATCGGTTACACTAGCAAAATGGTTGGTCTAGTAACTTATAGGCTCATTTTCATTATGGCTTGAGACACTCGTGAACAATAATATAATATTTCTCGATACCAATACGACTTCATTGTAGAATATCATTTTTCTAAGTCATGTTTAACATTAAATTATATTTATTACTTAACCGAATAAGGTTTGAATAAATATACAATTTTTAAGACTGGTCTCGGAATTATCACAATTGTTCCTGAGAAGGACTGCTGAGAAATATAGACGCACGTCATAAGGCATAGACGCATTCACTCCTTGAGTGAAAATGTTAAGTTCGGTCATCGATGTTGGTGGCAAATGGTTGGTTACTAATGGATAGTCAGCAGGGAGGAGGCAATAACAACGATATTTCAGTACACATTAATAATTTGTTTAAAAGGCGAAAAAAATAGGGAACTATTAACGATTTAACCAACACAATTATTTTACAAACAAGATCTACATTCTTCAATAAAATACTTAGTAACCAGCAACGAATACAGTTCTCTACCCTGCGCTGCAAAATATAGATAGGAATATTTATTAGCACAGTATTTTTGTAAGTTTAAAACAGCGAGTAACTAAATCATACATAAATTCTGCGAGAACTCTCTAATTCGTGGTCAATACAATAGGAGACAATGGCCCAACTTGGGACTAATCAGATCTTGCGAATTTGAATGTAAAAAAAAATACGACACTGCTACGCATTTAGAAGAATATTGAAAATAAAAGAACCTTAGATAGAAGCAGATAGATAATTACACGAACTGTTAACAAATCGAATGTGCATCGCTGGTGGTTTTTACCAAGATAACACACTTGCCCACTCGTCCCGAAAACCTCAAACGGAAACTAGCTTTTGTAAAATATGAAACTGCATAAGGTTAGTGTTTAATTTTGTCAGCATAGTCACAGGAAGTGCGGAAACCATGAGAGATAAATAATAGATTTGCCGATCTTTCAGCAAATAATCAAATCCAAATAAGGAAGTCGAATCCAAGATTCGACATGTCAACGCAACCAGCGATGTATTTCAATTAATTTTTTTCTACGTTTTACAGGAAAAAAACATGAAAAATTATATGTAGCGTCGTAGTGTCAGTTTCCGTCTCCAGAAGAAGTGTACGGGAAGCCCTCGTATTTCTCTGACACTGCTATTCTCCGAAGTCCCCGCTATAGTTGATGCATAAACTATATTGTACATTCAAATAAAAATTCAATTCGCTTACATAAATAGCGTTCATACGAACCGCATTTCACAATATTGTTACGGTCTATAAATGATAACAAAAATATTCTCTGAATAAATACGACTGCAATTAAACAGAGAAGCGGCCGACCGTTCGCACATAGGCCTGTGCCACGCTTTTCTCGAAATCAGACGTGGCGGCCGTGACACAGGCCTCGGCAAACTTACGCTCCTTCATCACTAAACTCGCCCAGTCGCCAGACACATTCTCAACGCACGTCCTTTTGAACGCAGGTTGGTCACAACACCACGAGTTTGTTTCGTCTTTTGTTGCACTTTGAGTTCCGATTTCGTTGCCACTAACCAAGCATTCTTCGACCAAGTGTTCGCGAGCGGTGACAGGAGTTGCGGTATCTACGCAGTCTCGTTGGAACTTCAACACCAGAGATTTGCGAGCATAAAACAAAGTTTCATGACCAGGATATTGAACTATTAGGTTCTGGTTCCAAGAAAGCATGGCTTCATAAAGTTGCGCAACGCTTGACACATACGGAGGAACTCTTTCTAAAGAACACAAGCCTTCTTTAGAACTGAGAGCCATTCGCTCGACGAGTTGATTAACATAATGCATGCAACTATGTTCACTGACGTGCACTTCTGCCCATTCCATGACGCTTTCAAACTCAGATTTTAACAGATCATTCCGGTCTTCGTGAAGTAGAAGTTTGTTAAGTAACCACAAACGATGGTTCCAGGCATGGTAGTTGTTCTGATGGCGCGATGTCGCCCATGTACACAAGTCGATTTCCTGCCGAATCCACTCATGGCCTGACGTGGCAAGCACTTTAGTGTACAGCCACTGACGCTCGTAAAAAGCTTCTATGCATTTAGGCTTGCGTGACAGGATGAGTTTTGTTAGCAGCAACTCCTGGTCCCCCGACACGAGTCCCTTCTTGATCAACGCGCGTCTCAGGTTCCAGAAAGTCGTCACCTCGGGACGAATTAGCAGGCAAAACTGGGTCCACCGCGTCAGACTTTCACATTCATCTGCAAAAAAAGGCAATTTATTACTTTGCCTGATATAAGCAACTGCTTTTATTTCGTCTGCAGTAAGCAACTGGTTTTATTTCGTCTGCGGTTGGCAACTGATATTATTATGTGTGCAAGAGGCAACTGGACTAATGAAGATTTATTATGTAGGATTAAATTTAACACAGGCTTGACGATGGCAACATGGATAAAGTAAAGTGGTCCAGATGGTACTCTGAAAATGGTAAAGATGGTGCACTGAAAATGATAAAGATGGTACACTGAAAATGTTACAGATGGAAAAGTGAAAATGGTAAAGATGGTTACTTGAAAGTGGTGAAGGTCTTACACTGACAATGGTAATGGTAGTACAATTCAAATCTTCAAGGTGGTGCACTGAAAATGGTAAAGGTGTTATGCTAAAAATGATAATTTGCTATACCGAAAATATGGTAATGTGTTAAGCAGAACATTTCAAAACAGGTCAACTGAATCAATGGTAAATGGCAGCAACTCACCGTAACTCCAGAGCTTTTGCTTGCATCTCAGGGAGCTGTGGTAAGCGTGGGCATATACATGCTTCACGCACCACGATGCTATGGATATGTTACCCTCCACGCACGCCACTGGAGACACATTATCTTCCCCAGATGCGTAAACTATGTCAAAGTCCCCACTGAAAAAAATTGAGGATGAAGAATTAATAGTATTTGAATTGAATTTGAATTCTCACTGAAAATAGCATGGGATAAATTAACCAAATTTAACTTCTCAGGTTGAATTTGAATTCAAAATAATTAAGAAAAACAGTTTTTTGAAGCTCTGCAAGGGAGATCAAATGTCTATCAGATCAACATCACTAAGAAGAAAAATAGATATAATGTACAGAATGTGTTGGATGAAATTTGGCTCTCATCTGACACTTGAATTTCTCATGCCCGGTAAAAAATTCATTTCTAATGATAATTCTTTGACAAAAGGTAAAGTAAATAGTAAAGGTAGTACCTACAATCAATGACTAAAATTAAAATACAGGTCAACAACTAATAAAATGTACTTTAATAAGTACATATATAAATAAATATGCCTTTAGTTTAATGCTGTCATAAATTCAGGCTTTTATAGGTAGATCTACACTTGTTCTAGGCTGCATGTGACGTATTTATGTCATTTACATATCTTAAGAAAGAAAAAATGACTTCAATGCACAAATTAGGCCTCAATTTGGTTGATTCCATAACACTGTCTTGGTAATTAAATTCACAGTAACTGTAGTAAAATACCATGAGAAGAAAAATTGTTATGTTAACATCTATCGTACAGATAGGTAGGTATATTTTGAAGGATAATTAAGCCTTCAATTTTCATAACAGACTTACAATGCTCATACAAATTATTAAACCAAAAGCATGCTAACCAATTGTTTTTGAGGTATTTGTTGTAAATTTGCAAATAAGCTTACAAGGATTTTAAAAAAGCATCAGAGTATTAAAAAAGAAACTTACTCACTGATTATTTTGTAGAGAGAAATTAGTATGCAACTTTCCTAACCAATTTTCAATACTTGTTAAAAACATGTAAGTGTGGAAACAAAAACATACTCACAGGTTTGTGTTGAGGGAGACAAGGTTATGCAACTTAGATATGATCCTCTCACATGTGTCTGAGTCCATCTTCGTACTGAATTGCTGATCATACACTAAAATTCATTATATTTTCAATACAAATCCAAGGTGAAAATCAATAAAACCAAATTAAATTTATTTTTACATTAGATGATCATTCATATTGATTAATTTCATAATGGAATTATAGCCAATTTTCAATAAAATTATCCACTGCATTATAGCCATAACTCTATTGAAATTTATTGCACCATAATTAACAAATATCTATTATAAATATAATTAAATATATCTATTACAAATAAATTTCCTACCAAATACCTCAGCAACATCAAAAGCACAAGTAATTCTTTAGTAGCAAATAAATTTTATAAAAATTAATTGCCAAAGATTTCAAAAACTTGTTGGTTGTTAATCACAGGCAAAAACAGCTTTAGATAGCTGCTAGTTCTTTAGAATTGCCCGACTCAAAAGAAATATCTTGACTAGATTTCAAATCCTGCAACTCTAAATAAATGTTTATTTTTTCTGTTAAATTTCAAATTTAGCAGCTTCACTCTACTGTGTTGGCAAATGCAGATCAATGTCTACCTAGAAATTATCAATCAATTTATCATATTCAGGATTATATCAGACAGAATGCATTTAGGAATTATATTGCAATGCATTTTTATGGGAAACAGAAAGAATAACTTCTTAGGTAATAAACTGACATCAAATTGAAGTAAATTTGTCATGTTCAATTTTAAACAGGAAAATAAGAAATTCTGAGTTAACATTCACAGCTAATGTCTTCATGACTAATAAATCTACTTGCTGCACGGCAAATTTTTTATGAGTGCAAAATCAATTGACTCAAAGGTCAAAAATTCTGTCATGGCTTGTGAAGAGAATAATCCTATCCCAACAAGGCAAAGATTATGTGCAATGGCAAACATCAAGACCAAGGGGGTTTTGACCAAGGGGGTGCAACTCAAGTGCCATCCAAGAGTGCAAATTGTTAAAGAAATGGCAGTTATTTGGGTGATGGAGCGCTGTATTGCACTTGTTCAGGTTGCCCTGCTCCATTTGGAGGGAACATGCTCCTCAATTTCATAGGTGCATGCAGCAATGCAGGTTGGGAAAAGTCGTACATATTTCTGAAATATCACTGCTCTAATATCATATAATTTTAGTAGGTGTGAAATCTTGTGGCTTTAATGTCATGTATTTTTGTTTGGTTGAAAAATTGCAGTTTGCACTTTGCAGTTTGCAAGCACGTCGTTTCATAAAATTTTCAACTTCCACACTCTGCATTACTGCAAAGCTCCCAACAAAATATCCTGCAAAACTAAATAATAACAAGTCAACCTAAAACATTTACTTGGAGATCACGTAGTTGCGGTCATGTCAGAGCAGTCAGACTGCATTATCACATATTCAGTTTAGACTTAAGAGAAGACAAATGCAAGTGTTGCTGTATGATTAGACTGTTTTTAGGGTAAAATTAGATATTTGGGATAATGCTTGCACTTTTGTAAATATGTTTGTGGCCTTTTCCCAATTTATTTAGTGCAAAGTTAGAAAAAATGCCAATTTCTACCTGATCCAGATTGTCCTGCTATTCTTTAAAATGCCCAAGACAATCATTTTTACCCACAATTTTAGGATTATCATGTCCAATATTCCAAATTGGCATAGGACCACTGACATAGTGGCAAAGCAGAGAGTTTTTAGACTCTCCCTCACGACTCATGTTCATTTTTGAGTCCTATAAGTACCTAGACCACTAAGACCAGTAAAGTATCATGGATACCAGCATCATTTATCATGCAGGAGAAATTGGTTTAAATCTTGAGAAAATTAAAAATGAACTGATTCTTAAAAATCTCCAGTTTGTCACTATGACCACCGAGAGAGTCAGCTGCGTTCATCGAGTAAACATCTCTGGTGTCTATCGCCCTTGATTCCGTTAAGTTAACCGGTAAATAATCGCCTATAAGTCACATATTACTTGATCTTGGACTACTATATATACCACGAGTATATTTAGTGAAGGGTCCTTCTAGCGTCAAGAACCCGGCTGGCTTTCTCTCCCCTCCCCCTCCTCTTCTCTTCATGAGAAGAGGCAGTAGGTAGGAGTAGGTTTGTGAGCCAGCCAAGGTTAGGTAGTTAAAATTCTTGCATTGTATTTAAACATTTTTATCATTTTCTGATTAAGGCTGAATTATTCTATTGAAACCTTGGCTACATCATTGTGTAACTTGTCATCTGTACTTATTATTATTTTTTGTATTATTAATATTTTGTCATCTTTTAGAATCAATCATATACTGCAAATGTCATGTGTTAAGTTTATGTTACATGTCCCAAACCAATTAGGTAGAACTCCTGTATAGTTTTGTATTTGAATATAACCATTGCTTCTGTTTTCAATATCAAATCTTGTTTGGCTCTGTTATCCATTGACAAATTGCTATGTAAA